>NC_080388.1:26003886-26303886 GCF_028751815.1 Salvia miltiorrhiza | reverse complement strand
TGTGGAACGCGCCTTCGGAGTCCTTCAAGCTCGGTGGGGAATCATTCGAAGTCCGGCGCGCAATTGGTACGTAGAGCACTTGAAGGACATCATGTTGTGTTGCATCATTCTCCACAACATGATTGTGGAGCACGAAGGTGAAGCGGCTGCCAACTGGAGAGATGATGACGCGGCGTCTAGCAGTGGTTCGACGGAGAGTGCTGGACAAACGCCGGTGGCCTTCGAGGAATATGTGCGAAGGGATAGCCTTCTCCGAGATAGACAACTACATGCTCAGCTCCGATATGATTTGATTGAGCACCTTTGGGCACGTTTCGGACCTCTAGGGCCAGAGTAGTTAATTTTTAGGAATTGTTTTTATTTTATTAAAGTTTTATGTAATATTTAGGATTTTATAATTAATGCAATTTAAATTTGTAATAAATTGTGTTATTTAAATTTGAGCAATTAAATTTAAATGAAAAACATAAAATCAAAACTAATATTATCAAGTAGGCTATCAAGGAACCCCAATGCAGCACTACCTACTCAATAACACAAACACTATCAAGGAGGCTATCAAGGAGGCTATCAAGGAGGTCCCAATGCGGATGCTCTAATAACTAAACATATGGTTGTAGCCTAGTGGTATTCATGACCCATGTAAGAGTGAAAGATAGGGACTTTATTATTGTTTCCAATTCAAACAATTAAAATAAAAAAGTCATAATATAAATTTAATATCATTTTCAAGAAATAATTATATAGTTTTGGGGGATTAATTATTTGATTTTCTGTTCTTTTGGAAATATCCAAGCAATCCCTTTTTTATATATATAAATTTTATAAGTAAATAAAGAAATTTTAAAGATTGCGCAACGAAAGACTGGAACTTATAAGATGGTCTTGGACATAAATCTCCTACTTCTAATCAACACACGCACACAAGTTCAAACGGTCTTTGATTCCCAATGTAGGAGTTATTTCTATATTTATCTTTATTACTTGCTATAGTTAGTCCTTTATTCCAGTTGAGGTGACAATGTAGCCATTTTCTGTAAATATATATAGAAATTTAATGGATATATATATATATATATATATATATATATATATATATATATATATATATATATATTTTACGAGTGAATGGTAAAAAGGCAATATAGACGTATATGTGGCAATATGCCTCTCCATTAGTAATTATTGTCTAATACTTACATTATAGTATTATCAATACACATGATATAAAATGATACGGCATGAAATAAACCTAATTTTTTGTTGTTGAATGCGTGCGTTTATTATGATGTCATCAGATATAAGATATAAAGGTGTGATTGATATCTTCAAGTAGACAATTTTATTTGATTATTCCCAGCAGAAATAGCATGAATATCGTATCCAAGTTTTGTGTAGATCTGAATTTATAAACTATATATGCACACAGAACATATTGCAATTCATAATGAGGTACGCAGTATATATGTCATTAGTAAATCCAACTTATTGATTCGATTATGCGCTATGATTGTAATTGCCATGATTATTTTAAACTCATAATTTCCAATCATCAACCTATAATTTATATAGACGCATTCTCTCTCTCTCTCTCTCTTCCTACGTAATGTTTACATTGAAATTAAGAGCAACCTATAATTTATAAAGACGCATTCTCCCTCTTATTTTTCCTCAATAATGTTTATATTAAAATTATGGGATTTTGTAAACGTGTTAATTGCGCGAATTAGCCAAAAAAGTGGAAACCAATAACTGTCCACCAATTTAATTTTAAAAGGTTTTAGCCAATTTTGAATTAACCAAATTATCTTTACTTTACAACTGTTCAATCACATAATTTTTTCTTTTATAGTAAACTTTTGAATCACAAATCTCTCTCTCTATACATTAATATTTTTCTCGCTTTAGGATTTTCCTTGGCGGTGGTGTGGGTGATTTTCTCCGGCAAATGTGACGTTCATTTTATGATATGTTAATTTAGCCTTTGTTTGCTTCTCTGTATTTATATCCTCGGTCTTCTTAGTTCTTATCCATTTAAATTCGACGATATGGTTTCGGAGATGTCGATTCCTCTATTATTTTCTCCAAATTTTCTTTCATCTTTTGTGAATATATTTAGAAAACATACTTTTCAGTTTTATTGCACATTTAGTACGAATGTGAGTTATTTTTAGTCGTGCCACATAGTGTCCAAATACGCCAGTCAATCGTCAATCGTGTGCTAAGAACGAATGGTATGAAATGGCCTATTGACACTATTCATCCCAAAATCCATTGTGTCCGCACACTTGAAACGATCGAATGGTACGAACGGGTCGATTCGTTCAAAGATATGTCGCGAAAGCACTTGAAACATATGGTACGAGAGTGCCTATTCTCACCATTCGTTCCAAGGTCTGTCACGCCAACACATGGGACAAATGGTGCGAAAGGACCTATTCGCACCATTTGTGCCAAACTCTGCTTATTCGCCGCATTCGTCCTAAGGACTGTCATTTTAGCACTTGGAAGGAATGGTACCAAAGCGCTTATTCACATCATTCCTCCCAAGGTCTGTTGCACCAGCACATGGGACAAACGGTACGAAATGGCCTATTCGCACCATTTGTCCCAAGGTCTGTTGCGCCAGCACTTGGGACGAATGGTGCGAATAGGCCTTGTTCAAACACATAGGCGTGGGTTCAAAACCCATTGGATGCGTCATTTTTATACTTTATGTTTTCAGTGTTTTTTCTTTATTTTTTTAGAAATTTTATTTTTTATTTAATATGTATTTTATTTAAATTTCAAGTTTTTCATTCTTTTTTTAGCATTTTATTTATATTTTTCAGTGTTTTATTTATATTTTGTCACAATTTATCTTTTCACTTTATAAATAAAATTTATAGTAATAATTAATAAAGATTTTGTCATCTAATGGATAAGTTGGTTTATGAACAAAGAGATTTTAGATCCGATTCCTAGTTAAAGTGTTTTTATTTATGTTTATATTTATTTTTTTTACAAAAACTTGTGATATTTCATAAAATCAAATAGGACTTAGCTTATGTAAATAAGACATTTTATAAAATCAAATGAGAATTTTAGTTAGAGAAAATAAGATTTTAAGACATTTTATTTGTAAATAATATTTTTTATAAAATATTTTAAATGAAACTTTTTTCAAAGGGGTTATTGTCGGAAAATACCCATAGTTTGTCAATTTTTTGGTTTATAACATGACCTTATAATTTGTCCAGAAAATACACCAATTTTTAATTTAATCGCAATTATAACATGACCTTATAACCTGACCAAAAGATACACCAAGTTTCAATTTAATCTCATTATAACATGACCTTATTTAGATCATTGTTCATGATCATAGATGTATTGATATTTATTGTAATTTCACATTAAATTCTTATGTATAAATAATTGTTAATTGATTGATTTATTCTTTTATATATATATAAGGGGCCGCTCCAATGAGACCCCCTAAATTTAATGAGATCTAGGGCACAATCTGGTGCGTTTATTTTATCAATCCTATGGCTGATATTGTATCTGGAGGGAGATTTTTTTTTTTCGCAGGGTTCGAATCCCTCCAGAATAATTTAAATTTTGTTATTTATCTGTATATACTGCATTGTTCATCAGTATATACTGCCTTGTTCATCAGTATATATGTCTTATTCATTACTAATTTTTTAAATTTTATTTTTCATCAGTATATACATATTGTTCGTTAGATATACGTCTTGTTCATTAGTATTATACTCCCTCCGTCCACGAAATGAGTACCCATTTGTGGACGGCACGGGTTTTAAAAAATATATGGAGTGTAGTGTGAATAGTTTAAGGGTCCCACCTTTTGAGTGTATTAATTAAAGAGATGTGTGGGGCACACTTACCAAAAAGGGAAATGGGTACTCATTTCGTGGACAGACGAAAAAGGAAATATGGGTACTCATTTCGTGGACGGAGGGAGTATGTCTTATTCATTGTCATCATGTTACACGAAAAATTGATTATATTTTTATATTTTATATATTTTATTATATATAAAATTGATTATCATTTGATTATTATATAAAAATCTAAATATAATTAAAAATACGATAATTTAAGATAAGTATATTTTAGTTTAATATAAAAATAATAATTCATATTAATAAGAAATGATACTGTGAAAAAAGAAAATAATATAAGTTAAAAGATAATTGAAAAAAAAGAGGCGTGAGGAGAGAGAATTTTCTTAAGTTTTAATCTTGAAATAAATATAGTTTTTATATTTTAAATTCAATATTTACATAATATATATCAAATTAAAGCTCTTGTCATGATCTTTAATTTGATATGCATATTATTTTATAATTAGTCGAATTTCACAATTTTAAAAAATAAATAAAATAGAAAAAATTAAAAAAAAAAGAAAAAAAAGATGTATAACTTATAAATAAACTTTTAATTTTATTTTAATTATAAAATTACCATTCAATTTGTAAATTAATTTACAATTGAGAACTCCATTTTTAATATAGTATAGATTTTAAGGAAGGATTGACATGCGCCCGGCTCCGGAGCCCAATCCTTCTTTAACCCCCCAATCTCATATACAGCGCCTCAGCCCTATCCCCGCTTCTAACCCTCCAATCTCATATAGACACCACCTCTATAAGAAAATAGAGAATTCAAATGGGATTCACACGGCAACGAGGGCGAGAAAATGTGATTGGCAACGGTTGCCGTCATTCTCATTTTGACCTTCGGCTTCTCATTTTCAACAGATGTAACAAGTCAACGAGTGGGCTCCACGCGGCAGCTGCGCGTGCGGTGCCCCACTACGACTCGGAGTCAGAGCTCGAAAGCGACTTAAACAAAGGAGTACTATATTCCTCAAGTGTAATTATTTCGTTTAATTCATATCTTCGCATATGTTCATACTTCTCATTTTGACTTCACGATTTTTTATTTACTTTATGAATTCATAGCTACATCTTGTTTTTCTGGTCTTTGTCCAACATCTGTTCTACCTCATTCACTTCACTTTCATGTTGCTAAGTGGAAGGTGTTTTATGTGTGTGTGTGACGTAAGAGGATTCATTCCTTTATTTCTTTCAAAGAAAAAGATTAATTCCTTTGATTATGTTTGTCTATAAATATGATAAAAGGGACATTTTAAAGTTTTAATTAGTGTAGGTAGTAAGTTAATGTCAATCATAGATTTTTTACGCATGATCTCAACATTCCTTATTTCCAGCTCATAAAAATATATATAATTACAAATCAATTATTTTTAATCTAAATATTGAGTACGTCTTTCAAACGAATATATGAAAAAACAGTACGTAAATACTTGCGTGTGGATGTGGCCGGTCACATGGAGCCTTTTACAATGTCTATACCTTTTTGACAATTTATCTTCTAGATCTTAGTCTCTTAGAGATTTAGGGTTTGATCCCTAGTTGAGGCTTTTATATTTTTATTTTTTCAACTTTGCTTATTTTTATTTCTTTAAAAAAAATTTGTGTGTGGTGCGCCACATGTAAATAATACTTTTTATAAAATCAAATAAGATTTTCCTTAAAGTAAATAAGAATTTTTATTTATAAATGAGACTTTACTTAAAAATAAATATGACTTTTATTTAGAGCAAATATAACTTTAAGACATTTTATTCATAAATAAAACTTTGTTTAAACGTAAATAACACTTTTAAAAAATTTAAATAAGACTTAACTTTTTATTCGTATAATCAGACTTTATTTAAATATAAATCAAAAAGGATTTTACTTTAAAATAAATAAGACTTTAAGACTTTTTTTTTATCGTAAATGAGACGTTTGCTATTGATAGAAAATCCGATGTTTTATAAAATCAAATAAGTTTTTTCTTAATAGCAAATAAGACTTTAAGATTTTTTAATCGTAAATGGGACTTTTGATTGAATGTAATACTCCATTCGTCATCTAAAATTGTAATTTTATTACTACTTTCATCAGTCCACGAATATTGCATGATTTTCTTTTATGGAAATCGCTCCTTATATTTTAAGCCACATTTATACTCAATATTTACAAAATACCTAATCATTAAACATATCAATTTTGGTGAGACTCTTTCTCCACTTACTTTTAGTGGGCCAGGTTGGGTCCCGGAGGGTCACTGAATTGGTGTACTGGGGGGGGGGGGGGAATACACCAGTGGACTATTTTTCAAAAATCTTTTGTAAAACTGAAGTGATTATCGACTGATACTAAAAGGTGTAGACTGAAGTCAACAGTCAAAGATGTTTCAGTTGAGAAATGAGTTAAGACTGATACTGAAATAGTCTCAGTATTTTGATTTCAGTTAGGCACAAAGCTTTAACTGATAATCCATGTAAGGTTTCAGTCTCTATTTTGAAATCAGATGAATAAATCTTAATGACTATCCAAGGATTTGTCAGTTAGACTGATAACACTAGCAGCAGAAATAAACTTAGGAAATAGCCTTAGTGATTAACACTTAGTCAGTTTTAAGTTTCTCTTTTCAGTTTATCAGTTTCAGTTAAATGAAGAGTTTGTGCGCAAGTAAGGAATTGTAAAAACTGAAAGCAATAAACAACACGAGATGTTTACGTGGTTCGGAAACAAGTTTCTACGTCCACGGCCAGCTGATCAAACTGACAATCACTATGGGCTTATGCTTATGGGTGCACAACAAACCTTAGATTGAAACAAAGTTTCAGTGCCAATACACTGGATTGGACTTCTCGTTTCCTTCTCAGCTCACAGTTGAAATGACTACACTCGCCTTGCTTGCGGGGGCTAAGAACTCTTGAGTTCAGACAACAATTTATAACTCACAATCTCTCAAACTCTATTTTCGCTCTTTTGAAAAGGGGTTCGAAATACCAACTGGATTACAGAGAACAGACTCTCTATAATCAAAGCTTAGGCTAGGGATTTGCAAGGAAATTGCTTAAGGATGTAAGAGAATTCGGGTAATCAGTAAACTGATTTGGACTTTGGATATTCTTTTCGATTGCAAACTTTGGATAGCAGTGAATAGGCTGAGTCGCAAATTTGGTAGAGTTTCAGCTTAAGTGTTTAAATCGGTGAGGATTGAAGATGATCCTCGAGCTCTATTTATAGGAAAAGTCTTGAATAGATCCGTTGGTGAGATGGTCTTCGAGAATTCGGCCGTTGTGAGACATATTTAAATCTTTGGCTGAAGCTTCAATCTTCGAGGCTCTTGATTTGTTGAGGAATGAACATCTCTAGCAGAAGGAGCATGGTGCTTCTGAAAAGTTAGCACGAATTAGGAATCACATCTTTGCATTTAATGCGGCTGTACTTGGTGTGGATACGTGGCTTCTTTTAAACTTAAGACTTCAGTCCGATGAAGAATGTCCGCTGATACTTGATTTATGTATCAGTCCGCTATTTCCACGTGGCCAATATTAGTTATTCAGTCATAACTGAATCTTCAGTGAAGTCTTCGTCCTTTAAATACTTCAGTATTTGTCTTCAGCCTTTCCTGTTGCAATCTTCAGTCAAGCGATCTTCAGTCCTTCCATCTTCTGTCCGCCGGTCTTCAGTCTAGCTAGTGAACTAAACTCTAACACATGAGCTAAAAAACATCTAGTCTATTGAAAGAAAATTTAAGGCTTTTGGTATCATCAAAACTAGGACAAGGATATTTCATTAATTTTCCAATAATTTTCCCCTTTTTGATGATGCCAAAAACATACAATCAGTCCTAAGACAAGCAACGATTGAAAATTGAAAAGCAAGATACTAAACTGGGTGAATACTATTCCTCCTTAACAATATAACCTATTATCTTGCGAACTGAAAGAAACTAAGCAGATAAAGAGCAAAGAAGTAAGCAAAACTGAAAAGCATAAGTAAATAATCAAAGCCTGGATAAAAAAAGATTGTCTCCAGGTTGAGGTCAAGAAGCTGGTATTTTCATTACATAAGAACTTACAAGATATCAGTTCTTGAAACATTTTAGTTACAAAGCCTGAGTTTTAGGTCCGGAGGGTCTCGAATAGGTGTATGGAGGGGGGGGGGGGGGAATACACCTATGGGCTATTTTCTTTCCTCAAACTGAGGGATCTCAAGATAGAGATCAAAACGAAACTTTACACGCAAACTGTGACACCTGTTAACTGAAAGGAGTTTTGACCAAACAGGGTTGACGACTGATACTGAAAACTCTTCAGTAAGGAGTTATCAGTTAGGTTACTGGAACTTAACTGATGCACGTAAGGGCTTCAGTCGAGTTTGCTAAAACAGAGATGATAACACCCTTCCTGACTATCAGAAGATAGATCAGTCAGACTGATATCATACGCAGCGGAAATAAACTTAGTTTCGTAATAGTCTCGGTTGAGCATGTTGTTAGTCTTAGGTTTCTCTTTGCAGTTATTCAGTATTCAGTTTATCAATTGAAACAACACAAGTAAGAATGTAAAACTGAAAGCTGTAAATAACATAGAGACTTTTACGTGGTTCGGAAAACCCTTTCCTACATCCACGGTTGGTTGATCAGACCAACAATCCACTCCGCAAGTGCTTAACAGGTGCACTGCAAACCAAACCGTGTGCTTGCCGGGTGCACACAACCATACCACTGAAGAAACCACTTCTTCAGTACCCACACTTCACTCGTGTCGGATTTCTCGCGCTTAGCACAACCCGCGCTAAAACTTCTCAGAGTCAGAGTACCTTCCTGAACTCCGAATCACTCAAACACTCTACTTTTTCTTCTTGAAAGGAGGTTTGAACGGTTGCCAACTATACTTCAAAGAACAAGTTCTTTGGAGCAAGTTTGACCTTGGCTTCTGGGTAAACAGAGGGTTTGCCTAAGGTCTAAGAGAATGTATGTAATCAGCAGTGACTGATTTTGGCTTTGGAATTCTCTTCTTCGATTCAAGCATTGGGGAGGTTAAGCTTTAAGCTGAGTAGCGATTTTGGCAGAGCTTCAACTTATGTCGTTGAATCGGTGAAGATTGAAGTTGATCCTCGAGCGCTATTTATTGGAGAGGTCTTGAATAGATCCGTTGGCGGAGAACGTCTTCAAGATTTCTTCCGTTGGAGAGAATTTCAAATTTGGGCTGAGGCTTCAATCTTTGAGGTTCCTTGTTTGGTGGAAACGACTCTCTTGAAGGTCAGGAGATGTGACGTCTCTGATAAAGTAGCCACCAAATAGGAATGACCTCTGCAGAGATAAGGAGATCATGAGATCTCTGCATTTAATGCGGCTGTACTTTTGTGAGTACTGTGGCTTCCTATGAACGTTGGAAGTTCAGTCCGAGGAAGAAAGTTTAACTGATACTTGACTTTAGTATCAGTCCGCTGAGTCCACGCGACACGCATTAAGTAATCAGTTCCGAACTGATTCTTCAACTGATACTTCAGTTGGTATCTTCAGTCTTCAGTCTTCAGTCCTTCGTCCTTCAGTCTTCAGTCTTCAGTCCTTCGTCCTTCAGTCTTCAGTCTTCAGAACCGCAAGCTAAAATAGAAACGAACTCTAACACTTGAGTTCAAAACTGTTCTAGTCTATTACAATTAAGACCTATGGATTTTGGTATCATCAAAACAAGGATTAAGATATTCCATAAGGTTCCCAATAATTTCCCCCTTTTGATGATGCCAAAACCATATAGCAGTTCTTAGACAAACAAAAAGACTGAACTCACAACACGAGTTCTAAAACTGGGGTGAATACAATTCCCCCTTAACAATAGAACCTAAAAACTTGTACTTAGAGTCAAGAACAAAACAGTTCTCAAGCAGAACAAGGAGAAGACATAAAAACATTAATCAGAGCCTGGACAAAGAGTCATTGTCTTCAGGTTGAGATCAAAAAGAAGTTCTTTTCATTAAGATAAGACTGATAAGCCATCAGTCGAGGTACAGTGCAAGACTTACATTGGAGTAAAAAGAAAAACAACATGGGAAACCCATGGACTCTAGTAGTCTGCATCGCTGCGCCTTGAACTTCTTGATCTTTATCTTCTATTTTCGTGTTCCTAAGCTTGTTTCACTCTCACTTGTTTTCCATTGATTTGAGGTCTTTACTGGAACGTCATCCTTACAACTCCTGGTGATCCTTTTGCTGTCCCATCTTCTATAACATCCCGATAATTTAGATTTATTTTATAAGTTTAATTAATAGTATTTTCTTGTAAAACTTTTTTTTAAAATAATTACATGATACATATAGATATGCACCATTAATTTTAGCTAGACTATTATTATTATTATTATTATTAGTATTTTTTTTTTGTTTCCTATTAGAACTAGAACTCTTTAAAGACTAGTATAAATATGAAATTAATTTACAAACCCTAAAGGAGACATAGAAACTCGAAGCCAACAGTAAATTTTAGTCGGGTTTTGGAGAGCTGTGGGGCGCAGGAAACGTGAGGAGCTGGAGTCAGATTTTCGCAGGAAATCAAGTTCTGGCAGTTTCGGGAGAACGGCCATAACTTCCTCCACAGAACTCCGATTCAGCCGAAACAGGCGGCCACGGAAAGCTCTCGCAAAGACGAAGACGTCGTATTTCTGAGACAAATACGATCTGAGGACGTTTGTGGCTTCAAACGAAGGCTTGAAGCTGACTGGTCTGTTCAGCTGCGAGTTTGACGAAAACTTTAGAAATTTCAAGAGTTCATATAGGGATGCTGTCGCAGCCCGATTCCCAAACGCTAGTAATAGCGGAGTATGAGTATCGATACGACTAAAATAATTGAATAAAGGACATCACAACTAAACTGAACATCGGCGCGGAAGCTTACATCAAAACATGCTAAGGCAAAACATCATAAATCAACTCAAGGGTATAAATATCAGGAATGATATAACTTCTTGAATATCAGGAATTTCAAGAGGAAAAACAAAGTAGGTAGAGCTTATTTTCCATAAGGAAGTATAATATCAAGAGTGCCACAGCAAAAGGCGTAACAATTATATGTATGAAGACATATAATTGCGAGTACATTGCTTGACTTGAAAGGATTAGTGTATCATCTCACTAAGGTTTTATCAACATCCAAAAGGAAATCAAAGTACATCGTCCTTAAGACTCTAACATCAAGGAAGACAGCAAGGAAACTTCATCAACGAAACAGTCCCCACCAGCACCAGTCCAATCTCGCTCCAAAGCTTAGCCTGCACATTTAGAAATATATGCAGGGCGTGAGTAATAATACTCAGTGGGCAAACGCCAAAGAAAAACATCAAAAGCGCTCTTAGAGCTATATGTTTGAAGCTTGCCATAACATCAGCAATGCACAGAAGTAAAGTTTGCGTAAATTAATTTGTGCATGCAGTTTTCATAATCATAACATCATGTTTAAACGACTGCAGTCAAATATTTTAACATGTATGTACCACACCTACAACAATCATCATTATTATCGATACCGAGAAGTAGGCC
Source organism: Salvia miltiorrhiza (assembly GCF_028751815.1). Lineage (NCBI taxonomy): Eukaryota > Viridiplantae > Streptophyta > Magnoliopsida > Lamiales > Lamiaceae > Salvia > Salvia miltiorrhiza. Next base: position 26,292,471 of record NC_080388.1, on the reverse strand, counting down.
TCCCTCTCGAGTACCGTGACTGGCCGACCCGAAGACGGCTCACAGTCACCTCTGTGCACAAAATCCCGCTTGTGGCAGGACCGAATTCGTCTCATCAGTAGAGGGTAACATACAAGTTCAACATCAAAAAAAAAAAAAAATGGCAAGTCAAACAGTTCATAAACATCATTTATCTCAACATTTGATAAACTCATAAATATCATCAATTCATTTCTTGAAAGCTCGTACGATAATCGTATACTCAAAATATTGCCCACCTGGAGTCCTTCGCTTAAGCTCGGATAGGAACAGGTGACTTACTTCTTTGTCTCGTTTGGGTCTTCAGGAATCATCAACATCATCACGAAAGTTCATGTGATAAAACAAATCTCAGTTAGAACTCATACCAAAATCCAACTCATCTCAATTAATGACTTCTCGCTCAACGTCTAATTACCCAGTAAAACTAAATCCCTAGGTATACTCAACTTCTAAGGATTCTCACGTCTTAATCTCGATTTAACTCTCAACTCAGACCATACTCAGCAAACAAGCACATAGACATGTAGAAACACATAAGCATACAACTCACATATAACATCTCACAAACAAGTAAACATCAATCTGACTCGGAAACCAGAGCAGAGAAATGCTCGGTGGTCAAGGTGGAAAAACTCAGCCGGGCGGAGCGGAGTAGCTCGGCGAAACAGCGGAGAAAATGCTCGCCAGGGCAGAGGAATCGACTTGCCCGGGCAGCGAAGTCATGAACTCTCTGGCAGAGCAGCGGTGAAATGCCAGAGGAATGGCGAACTCTCTGCCGCCAGAGGACTCAAACGTCAGAGGACTCAAAACTCAGAGGGCTCCAAACTCAGAGGACTCAAACTCCAGAGGATTCGATTTCAGAGGAATCGATTTCAGAGGCATCAACGTCAGAGGAATCGAATTCAGAGGAATCGATTTCAGAGGAATCAAACATCAGAGAAATCAACGTCAGAGAAATCAAACATCAGAGAAATCACGAACTCTCTGCTACGCCAGAGGAATGGCGAATTCTCTGTCGCCAGAGGAATGAACTCGCTGGCAGAGGAGCGGGAAAATGAACTCTCTGGCATGCCAGCGGGGAAAGCGACTTCTCTGGCATGCCAGCGGGGAAACGATTCGGCAGAGCAAAACTCAAGGCAGAACCAAGCGAACAAGATTAACTCTACACTTCATCGACTTTTCATACTCAGAAATCATCAACCATCACATTAATCCTTTCATCTATTCATGCTCATCGTCAAAACATCATTCAAGACATAACTTACAGATTTTTCCTATTTCTTGTATCAAACCAAATTTTGTAAAAACTCATGCTCAAGACTCAGTTTTGAAAAACATCTCTTAATCACTTCAAATCATCACGTATAACATACATCTCATCACATATAACTCATTTCTCATCTCGGTTTTAAAGGGAAAGATTTTTACAGGGCACGAACCCAAGTTTTCGAAAAACAAACGAAGAAAGGAGGAGGAGTTTTTCATGCTTCAAACATCATTTACACACATACATCACACGCACATAACTCACAGAAGTCTGGATCCAAAAGATTGAAACACTTACTCAAGAGGTTTCAAGAAAAATGACGTCTCTTCTCTATTCTTCAGCTTCAAACTCCACTAAACTTTTTGAATCAAGAGTAGAAAGTGTTTAGGGACTAGATTTAGTGGAGGAGTACACCATAGATACGTCTTTAAAAGCTTGAGCTTTGTCTCCAATGGAGAAAAGAAAGAGCGGCGTAAGGGAGAGAGAAGAAGGTGAAGAGCCGAAAATGAAAGTGACGGCAAGAGAGAGAAACTCTTAGGCTTTAAACAAGATTCTTATTCCTTAAGATAAGAAGCATTAAATGCTTGAATAGTAATTTGTCTCCCCCTTAGCAGCAAGTCTCATCCGCCGGTTATCCCATGTGGGAAAAGAGATTAAAATAATGGTGGTGAGTGTAGGAATGTGTGCGGTGGTAATTCTAATCATATGTGCTAATTTTCGAAAATCATACTGACTCACAAATATAAGTGCGCACGTATCATATAAATCACATAACGTCAAACAAATAACTTACAAAGTTATCTAAAAAAAACGGATCATCACTCATCATCACTCTATCTTAATCCTCTTTATAGTGATTCACAATCACTACCTCGACTCTATCTCTCGTCTTTCATCTCAACATCAAAATTTAATCAACGTCTTTATCTCAACTCTTAACATCACTCTCAATTCTATCAACATCTCCATTTTACTCATCTCGCCATTCATCGGCAACTTCCTTGACTCTATGTCAAACTCATTATTCCTATTTTCTTAATAGGACCGTCAACCTCTGATAACTCGCTATCCGGAAATTCTATTCCCGATAGTCGAAAACAAATAAAATCCCGACTCAAATTAATCGGCATCTATAACTCGACTCGTTTCTCTAATCTCATCATTCTAACTCCATCATGAGTTTGTCCACTCATAACTCAAAATCTTCACATCTCGACATCTCAGTATTCTCAGTAGTGTTAAAACACTATCTCTTATCATAAGGGCAAAGTACGGGGTGTTACAGATGCGTTGGTGGAAATCATAAAAGGGAGTTATCAATTTCAAGAATTAGGTGAGGGATTATATGCTTGTGGTTATATTCATGTATGTTTTTATATGCTCTTATTTCATATTTGATTATACTTGCTCAGCCATGTAGAAATACATGTTCAGAATATCATGTTCAAGTACTTGAATAGAAACGCAGAATATCATGTTCAAGTACATGATCAGAACGCAGAATATCATGTTCAAGTACATGATCAGAAACGCAGAATATCATGTTCAAGTACATGATCAGAACGCAGAATATCATGTTCAAGTACATGATCAGAAACGCAGAATATCATGTTCAAGTACATGATCAGAAACGCAGAATATCATGTTCAAGTACATGATCATAAATTCAGAAACACTCAGAATTAAGTATATGTGTATGACAATGTGAATTATTTGCATGTTTAAGCGTATGTGAATATGTGCATGGTTTCTTCACTGAGTATATTTTCAATATGCTCATCCCTTATCTTTTCAGTTTTGCAGTTTTGGAGTCGAGGTGGCCATGGAAGTCGAGAATGACTAGAGATTTAGTTTCCCATAGAATTTAAGTTGAACTTGTTAAGTTTTAGTTTATCGTTCTTATTTTATGTTACTACTTTAGTATTGGCAAATTGATTTTTTAAATTAGTTTAAATTATGAAAGTCAAGAAATTTTATTTTTAACTATTAGTCCTTCAAGTTTTTAGTTTGAAAAGTTTATGAAAATTGGGGTGTTACATCTTCAGTCAAGAAAGAAGATGCAGGAAAAACCTTTGAGAAGGTTTTTCTCTGACTTCCTACTTTTCCCCCTTTTTGGCAACATAAAAAAGAGTGCTGATGATGGAGGCTATGATCAGATGGTACCCATCTCCTGGTCTCAGAAGCTCTTGAGAAGATTCGAGAATAGGATGAGTCCAGAGATGCAGAAGAGGAAGACGCCAGTGGGGAGGTGAGGTGAGGAGGGATACGGAGAAGTGGAGAAGGACGAGAGAAGAAGGCTGCCTTAGAGAGGGAGAAGGCTGCCTTAAAAGGTGAAGGAAGGGCTGGTGATGGAGAAAGAGGGAGAGAAATGAAGAAGGGTGTGAGAAGGAAGAATCGAATCGGTGGCAGCTGAGAAGACTAACACCGTCGATTCGCCAGCACTAGGTCTTTGAAGAATAGACCTGGTGCGGCTGAAGATGCCGGCAAACAACGAGATGAGTCTCGTTGTTTGTTGCAAGCCAGGGAGGAGTGCAATATCTGCGATAAGGAAGGTCTCCTCCAGAAGCTGTGAAGCTTCTCGGCGCCAGGCATGAGGATGGAAGACACTCGCTTCGCTGGATACAAGTGAGGGTAGATCAAACTTTGACGTCAGAGAGACGTTAAGATCCAGTGGAAGGGTCTGGTGAAGACCAAGTATGTGAGCGTCATTCTCCCACTCCATGACTTTGCAGTCATTGATTTCTCTTTACGTCAGAACAAATTTTCTCTGCATTTTTGGAAAGATTGGAAATTTTTCTCACAGTGAAGGCCGTGGAGATTTGTTAGTTGATGCAGAAAAATATGTGAAGACAACATGATATAAATAGATAAATTTTTACCAAGTAAGAAGATGAAAAGTTTTTTGAAAACTGTGCCTAAAATGTTTTTGAAGAAGAATTCACGTCCGCCGTCACTGCAGGGGACTGAAGCTTCAAAAAGGTGAGAGGTATCATTGCATTATGTCATGTCAATGAGGTTTTCAAGAAATTTGATCACATAGGCAAAAAGGTTGGAAAGATTTTTAGAGAAGATCAGGACAAGTTCAATCAAATCCGATTTTCCTTTTAAAAAAAACTTGTCATTCTCGGATATTCAATTTTCCAACAATCAGTTAAAGGTTTTGAAAGGAACTGATCAGTTAGAGAAAGATTTTGAACTTAAAACTCAAAGCTCTTAACTGATATAACTGATTTTAAATAGTAAGCTTGAAAAACTCTTACTGATCGACTGATCATCATAGTCAGTCGATACCACTTGATCCTGGTTCATTCATCAGGAAGACTTCTCTTTAGATGAGCACTTGTCTTGAGCTTTCCACGTCAGCGGTCGTAGAACAGCAGTTGGTTGACCATCAGTCAGCATGACTGTTTGAGAAAATCTTCAAACACAGCATCACTCTTCTGGGTTGATGAGGTCGATCTTTCCACACAGATCGTTGAACCTTTCTTCTGGAAGAGCTTTGGCCAGCAAGTCCGCTCTCTGAACAGCAGTTGGAATCCATTCAACAGAGATATTCTTCTTTTCGACGTGATCACGGATGAAGTGATGTCGAATAGCAATATGCTTGACTCTGGTGTGATGAACTAGATTCTGGAGATTGCAATAGCACTGGAGCTGTCGCAATAGATTGGGACTTCCTTTTCGTCTATCCCATAGTCCTTCAACTGTTGGACTAACCATAGGAGTTGTGAGCAGCAGTTTCCGGCAGCAACATATTCAGCTTCAGTTGTGGAGGTGGTGACAGAAGTCTGCTTCTTTGAAAACCATGGGATGAGCTTGTTGCCTAGGAATTGACAAGTTCCAGAGGTTGATTTGCGATCAATTTTGCATCCTGCAAAATCCGAGTCTGAATATCTGGTGAGCTTGAAGTCGTCGTCTGCTGGGTACCACAATCCTAAATTGGGTGTGCCTTTGAGATATCGTAGTATTCGCTTTGCTGCATCCAAATGAGCTTCCTTTGGATCTGACAGATATCTTGCACAAACCCCGACTGCATACGCGATATCTGGTCTGCTCGCAGTCAAATACAGTAATGATCCAATGATTTCTCTGCACTTCGTCGAAGAAACAGATTTTCCTTCTGAACCTGGATCAATTTTCCAGTTTGTATTCATTGGGATCTTAACTGATTTCATGTGCTGCATACCGAACTTGGCTATCAGTTCCTTGGCATACTTGGACTGACTGATCAGTATTCCTTCGCTGGTCTGCTTGACTTGAAATACGAGAAATAAATTCATTTATCCCATCATGGACATCTGGAACTTGTTGGTCATGATGTCGGCAAACTTCTTGCACATGTGTTCGGATTTAGATTCGAAAATTATGTCATCGACATAAATCTGAACAAGCAAGAGATCTTCTCCTTCTTTGAGAGTGAACAACGTTCTGTCCACAGATCCTTTCTTGAAACCTTGTTCAACAAGATACTCCGAGAGAGTATCATACCATGCTCTTGGAGCTTGCTTCAAGCCATAGAGCGCTTTCTTCAGCTTGTACACCTTTTCTGGTCCAGCAACCTCAAAGCCTGGAGGTTGTTCCACGTAAACTTTATCGGTGAACACTCCATTGAGAAATGCACACTTCACATCCATTTGGTGTTCCTTGAAACCGTTGTGAGCTGCGAAGGCTAAGAAGAGTTTGACTGTTTCCAATCTGGCAACTGGAGCAAACGTTTTATCGTAGTCGATTCCTTCTTCTTGACTATAACCTTTTGCTACAAGCCTTGCTTTGTTTCTCACGATGTTTCCTTCTTCGTCTTTCTTATTTTTGAAAATCCATTTCAAACCAATCACCTTTGCATCGTCTGGTCGATCCACAAGCTCCCAAACTGAATTTCGGTTGAATTCATTGAGTTCTTCTTGCATTGCGATGACCCATTGAGTGGATTTCAGAGCTTCTTTGACATCTTTGGGCTCTGTGGATGATAAGAAACAGCTAAAATTCTTATCTTCGTTGATGCAGTTCTGATTGATATCAAAGACGAGGTTGCACATTGATCTTCGAGTCTTGACACCGTCTACTGGTTCTCCAATGATGTTCTCATTTGAATGGAGTTCAAACCATCTTCGATACTTCTTGATCTCTTTAGGTGATGGTGGGGCTTCTTCAGTCAGAATGGTTCTGAAGTGTTGAGCACCTTCTGGAGCAGGGGAGAGTTGAGCTGGAGCAGCTTAGGCGCGTTCAACTCGATCTTCAACTGGAGTTCCCCCTTGACTGATGCCATCTGCATTGGCTCCAGTCTGAACTTCAGACCTTTGGCTGATCTTTTGATACTGAAGTTTCTCAGTATCTTCGTTTTTTCCTGGTCCCCACACCAAGATAGTAGAAGGCTCGGTGTTGTGGATTTCAGCTTTGGAAACTTCAGTGTTCTCAACACATCTTTCAGTTTCCTGTTTCTTGAAATCATCTGTAAACTCATCAAAGACAACATGTGGTGTTTCTTCAACATAAAGAGTTTGAGAATTAAACACTCGATAAGCTTTACTGGATCGATCTGTTCTAGAGTATCCAAGGAAGATTCATGGATCAGCCTTGCTATCAAATGTGTTTAACCTCTTCTTTTCATTATTGTGGATAAAACACCTAGAACCGAAAGCATGAAAATAATCAATTGAAGGCTTCCTGTTCTTCCATAGTTCGTATGGAGTCTTTCCATGTCTTTGAGTGAGGAAGGAGCGATTCTGCGTGTAGCATGCATTGTTGACTGCTTCAGCCCAAAACTTCAAGGGGAGTTTCGATTCGGCTAGCATCGTCCTTGCTGCTTCCTTCAAATACCTGTTTCTTCTTTCAGCAACTCTGTTCTGTTGAGGTGTTCTTGCTGCAGAAGTTTGATGAGTGATTCCTTGTTCATCACAATACTCACGAATGACAGTATTGAGGAACTCAGTCCCACGATCTGATCTGATGCTGATGATGTTGACTTCTTTTTCCACGCTCAGTCTTCTCAGCAGCTTTGGCAATTCTTCCAGTGTCTCTTTCTTGGTGAAGAGAAATTAACCCAAGTATATCGTGAATAATCATCCACAACAACTAAGGTGTACTTCCTACCGTTGTAGCTTCTTGGAGAGATTGGGCCAAACAGATCCATGTGAAGTAGTTGAAGAATTCTTCCAGAGAAGTGTCCTGACTTTGACTTGAATGTCATTCGCGTCTGCTTTCCTCTTTGACATGCTTTACATTCTTGCTTCTTCTGGAACACAATAGAAGGAAGACCTTCTACCAGTTGATGTTTACCAAGCTTGTTGATCGTCTTGAAATTGAGATGGTTGAGTCTCCTGTGCCACAGCCAGTTGAGCTCCGAGCTGCTTTTACTGATGAGACACGTTTCTGGTGGGCTGTCTTCCCATGAGACGACGTAGAGACTTCCTTGTCTGAATCCTTTCAGAACCACCTTCTTTTGATTGTTTCTAATAGTGAATTCATCCTTTTTGATCTTCACTGTGAAACCACTGTCACAAAATTGACTCACAGACAACAGATTATGTTTAAGACCAGAAATAAAGCTAACATTACTGATACTGGCGTTACCCATGTTGAGCACACCATAACCTTTTGTTTCTCCGATTGAGTTGTCTCCGAATGCAACTCTGGATCCAGCTTTCTCAACATATTGAGATAGATATTCTTTGTAGCCCGTCATGTGCTTTGAGCAGCCGCTATCCAGATACCATGTCCCGATTGAAGCTTTAACTTTTTCCTTCTTTTTATGTTTCCTGATTTTGACCTGCAAGGAAGAGTTACTTCAGGTAGCCAATCAAGATTTGGGTCCTTCAATGTTAGCTCGAGTTCCCTTTGGAACCCATATCTGCTTCACAACTGGTCTGGCTGATCTCTTACGCTTTGCTGATCGTCTTACTGAAGTAGTTGGTACTTCAGTTGGCACATGAGCATTCTTCTGTTGAGCTTTCCTTTTGAAGGCCTCACTCTTGAAGGAGTTTCGTTTGATGAGTGGTTGAGGTCTTCTTTGCTCGGCGAAGTATCTTCCTTGAGACACTCGAGTCATTCCAGACTGATGGAGACTTGACTGATGTCGTGGGACATGAGTCATATGATGTCCAGTCGCTTGTCGTCGTGGATGTCGCTTGGCTCGTCTGGACTCATCATTGTTTTGTCTCCATGGATGTTGTTATTTCTGAAACTGAACTGATTTCAGTTTCTGACTGATGTGACTGTTCTCCCCCTGGACTGATGAGGAATATTCTTCTTGATTTCTGATGTTCCTTTCCCGATCTTTGACTGATATCTGCTTTCCAGTCTTCTCAGTAGGGTGATCTGGTTGGGGGCCTCCTTTGCTCATCTGTAGCTCCGTGGAGGTGGAACATTTGTTCTTGCTATCAGTTTGCGTTTGCGAACTTCATCCATATCATGATCTCTTGAATTGTAACACTCCGTATTTTGAGAAGCTAATTGTGCCCTAGCTCGAATTTAAATTGAGTTTTAAATAGTAGCTAGAGGAATTATGCACGTGGGCGAATAAATGAGACAAGAATTATTTTTGAGAGTTTAATAGGAGGCGATATTATTTTCTCGGGCCTTATAAATCCTATTATTGAGAGACATATCTTCGCCCTATATTTTTATTGAAATGTCTATGTGATATAGATATTTTACTTAGTAGAATATTCACATATGATTTATTGATGCATTGTAATTATGATATTAGTAATATCATAATTGAGATAAATTTTTTCTCACACGTGAATAGATATATTTTCTTGGGATATATTCCTACACACTAAATAAGAGATATAATTATTCAAAGTATATATATATATCTCTCTTTCTCTCTCACTCTCTCTCACTCACGATCTCTTTCACTCTCTCTCTCTCGGTCTTACTCTCTCCCTCACGCACTCCCTCCCCTCTCCCACATTCCTCTCTTTCTTCACCTTAAATGAGTCACACATGCAAGCATAGTAAACACCCTAAAAGGCTAACTTACCTAACCAACATAATCCCCATTTTTAAGCTCTCACAAGCACATGCACACACCTTCCTCTCATCTCTCTCTCTCTCGTCCCTCACTCTTCTCTCTTCACTCTTCTCTCTTCTCACTCTCTATTCCCCTCACCTCATGACATCCTCACCCATCACCTCTTTATTTACTACAAGATTGTGCATTAATGGCCAAGATCACACCATCACTTTTCATCAAATGCACACCCTTCTCTCCCTTCCCTCTTGCTCGATCTCTCTCTTCTCACTCTCTATTCCCCTCACTTCATGACATCCTCACATATTAACTCCTCATTTACTACAAGATATGCATTAATGGAAAGAAATCACACCATCACTTCTCATCAAAGCAAGCTCTCTCTCCCCTTTCTCCTTCATATTTTCGGTAGCCCCCTCCTCACTCCACCACACTTCTTTTCTTGTTTCACCAAATATAGTAAGAGTTTAAGGATCCAAAAGTGTTCTACCTTCACACCCAAGCCACCAAGAGTGCTCCAACCTTCAAGCACAAGCTTCAAGAAGCCTACGCACCACCCTCTACTCCACCTTCCTTGATTTGTTGGTAGTAACCTCCAAATCCTTCTCTTATATTATGTATATATTTTCATGATGAATAAGCATGTATATTGAAGTATATTGAAGCATGATAGTTCCTTCTCTACTTATGTGATTTTTGAAAATTTGGTGAAGGAAAGAGCTATGAACTCCTTCAACTTTCAACTACTTTTCATATGCTTATACACCTCTACATGTTAGATGCATGAGAAGGGAAGATATAATTCTTGAAAACCCTTGAAGGGGTTATATGTTATGATAATTGAAGCATGATGAGTTACTAGTGAGAAAATGCATGAGCATGATGGTGAAATTATAGATCTAAGATGATATGTATAAATGTTGTTGTTTCAACCATTTTGAGAAATTTTCTTACGTTCAGGACTGATGAGTCGACGAGGTTTCCCTCGTCCAAAACTCTTAACAATTTTACAGTGTGTCTATGTATGTGTCTTGAGAATACTGGTAAAATTTCAAGTCATTTGGACTTCGTTTACTACCTTTTTAAAATATAAAACTTTTACTGCACATTTCCGCCGGAAATCTAGAAGGGCAGTCCCTTGAGTCACACTTTTCAGTGACTTCCAAAACCATTCAGCCTCCCAAATTTTTATGAAAGAAATATACATGTATTATACCGATGCAAGTCAAAGTTCAGACAATTTGGACAACTTTTTCTAATTTTTAAAAATCCTAAATTCCAGTCGTGCAAAACTGCCGAATCTGGTAGACTGTGGGAAAACACCCATATCTCTTAAACTACTTGGATTTTTTCACTCTACTTTTTTTTAAACGAAACTATACTCAAAGAGGTTTTCATCGGTATAAGTCTTGAATCCAGGAGATTTCTGAGTTAAAACAGTTTATTCGTTAAAGTTGAGGCAGAACAGAATGGTAAACTGTAGGTGTCCGAAAATCCTACTTTGATTTTGTTTTAAGGCTTTTTTTAAAAGTTTTGGTGGAAGAATACACCATGTTATGGCATGAAAATGCTACTACAAAATTTTATATATTTTCCAAAGCTTACATGAATATTTGCGAATTTATTTGCAATGAAAAAGATTTCAAGTTCATAGAGTGACTTTTAAGTCACTTGAGTATTGAGATAATTCATATATATATTATAGATTAGTTGAGTAATTTGAAGCATGAATGACTATGTGTTTTATTTGAATGCTATTTACCTAGGATTGAGAGACTTTTAATTGGATAAGATATCCAATTAAATTAGGAGGTCCAATTGGGTAAATAGTAGAGAAGTTATAAGATGAGATTAAGCATTGATGCAAGTATAAGTATTAGATATTAGTTAGATGAATTGCTAACTAGAGTTTATTTTGTCACATGGAAATCTAAACCACGTGCGCCACCAAAGGTTCGAGTGACGGCCGGCGTTAGTACGACTCTGAGCGTTACGTCATCGAGACCCTTGAGACAGGTGGGCTTTATTCTAACTCTATTATGGCTAGCTACCATGATAATGAGTTCAAATGCAAAATCTTATGAAAATGAAGCATGTTGAAGTATTATTGATGAATCTTATGAAAATGAAGCATGTTGAAGCATTATTGATGAGTATTATGAAAATTGTCAACTTGCCATATTTATTTTTGATGAGAATGAGATGTGGTATGTTGCCTCTATGAAAGACATGATTATGATCATGATGCAAGATATCGGCCTTTAACTGATTTATATGACAGTAAAGGTTTTGTGCGCAGAGGTGATCGTGAGCCGTCTCTAGTCGGCCGGTCACGGTGATATGAAGGAGGCCTCCTTCTCTTCACCTTATATATATGTTATGTGAGTTCTCATAGTTGGCACATACCGTGAATATATATTGTCTGCAGACTAATGATATTATTATGATGATGCAAATGAGTTTATGACAGAAAAACATGAACAGGTATTTTTAAATCTCACTAAATCCTGTTGATGCATTGAAAAGGGAAAGATTGACATATAGCTCTAAGAGCAACATTTCAATTATTTCCGGCATGAGTTCACTGAGTGTTTTTTGGTACTCAGCCCTGCATGTATTTCTAAATGTGCAGGTCTGGCTTGGCGCGAAGATGGGTGAAGGCTGTTGGAATTGTCAGTTGGCTGTGTCTTCCTATGTCTCATATTTATCTTTATAAGCTTTGACTCTATAAGAATTTGAACTCCCTGCTATATGTCTTCACACATATAGTAACGCATCTCGCTGCACAACTCTGATGAAACTCTTTATTTAACTTGCTTATGCCTGTAATATCCCATAAGGGAAATACTTCTCAAACCCTTGCTAAGTTTCAACTGCTTAATTATGTTTACCCAAGCTAGTAATTATTTTTGGTCTTAAAATCTTTCTTGGAAATGAGTATATATTGCAAATGCTTCCGCTAATACAAGATGCAAATTCCATTTCTTTCACGATTATTTTTATTAGTCGTACGATACTTGGTATACGCTATCACTGGCTATATCGGGCTGCGACATGAATCTTCTGATGTGGTGATTTCAGAAGTATCGTCATTTGAATTGATCATGACATTCTTTCCTTTATCAGCTGCAACCTTTCCTCCAATGCTTTCAACAAGACCTTTCGATGGAAAGTTGCTCATCATGGGAGACTTCATCATGCAATCTTTGACTGTTTCTTCCAGTTTGTGATTGAGCCTCTTGATTTCATGAGATGATCTATCACATTCTGAGTTGGAGATTCTGAGCTTTTCTTCCAGTCGACTGTTCTCCATGATTAGCTGATCAAGACAAGTTTCATCCAGAAAGTAGATGATTGTCTGATTCTTAGCTCGTTCATCATTGATCTCCTTTTCCATTTTCTGATTCTGCTTGAGGAGATCTTCGAACATTTTCCTCAACTGACAGTGATCAGTCAAGAGCTGATCGAGCTCGTCAATTTCATCGGATGAGCTTTCTCCAGATTCTGAGTGGTCTCCTGAAAACATCAGGAAGTTATCAGTATATGGAGTCTTTGAATGAGAGATTACCTCTGAGCCATTTATTCCATTGTCGTAGCTGTTGTCGGCCACGTTTTCAGTTTCATTGGCCATCAGGGCTTGGCTCTCATCATCTGAGCTGGTAGGGTTGAAGTCGGATGATTCTGATGTGTCTTCGAAAGAATCAGCATCGTCAGCAACCATCGCTTTCTTCTTTGTAAAGCTGCGATCCTTCTTGGCTTTCAGCTCTTTGCGCTCAGATTGAGTCAATTCAGGGCATTCATTTCGAAAGTGCCCTTTCTTTCTGCATCCAAAGCATTCCATGTCTTTGATGTCGTAAGCGGCTGACTTTCTTTCTCCGCTTCGATCATTGGAATGTCGGAGTTGCTTTCTCTTTCCTTTCATTTGTTGTGCTGCTTGTGGAACCTTCTGTACTTGCAGAATTTGGACTCCATCATGCTGAATCTTTCAGTCAACAAATCATATTGACTGAAGAAGTCCTTAGGGTTAAGTTCCGCTGGTTCCTTGATTTGCTTCTTGCCTTCTCTCGCTGAAGCTTTCAGTGCTGCTCCTCTTGAGGTTGATGGACCATCTTCGTCTGATCCTCAAGCCTTCTTGATTCCAAGATTTCTCTGTAGGTCGAACTCATTTTCCATGAGATCAGAGAAAAGCTTGTTTGTCGGGAGCTGACTGAATCCAGGCTTATGCTGATGAACGACTGAGTAGATCTGCCATTCTCCTCGTGGCAGTGCTCGAAGAATCTTTAAGTTGATTTCTCGTTGAGTGTACTTGTCTTTAGAGATGGATTGAACTTCATTCAGGATCTGATTGAATCTGAGTTCCATCTCTTCGACAGATTCATTCTTGAGCATGAGGAAGGCGTCGAACTTCTGGCAAGCTATGGAAAGCTTATTCTCCTTGATTTCCTCGGAACCTACGCACATTCTTTCAAGAATGTCCCACATCTCCTTTGCAGTTCCGCACTTGATGATCTTCATGACATGCTTGTCAGGAACGGTGCCGGAGATGATGCTTTTGGCGAGGTTGTCTAGCTCATCTTACTTCCTTTCTTCTGTGGAGAAGTCTGCCTTTTGCTTGGGCTGGACCTCATCATAAGGATCCTAATGTGGATCAACAGGAACCCTTTTTACGGTTTCGGTGATGGTGATTGGTCCGTTGGTGATGACTTCCCACATTCGGCAATGTTGGGCGGTGAGGAAGCTTTCAAGCTGAAACTTCCATATGTCGTATTTTTCAATACTAAACATAGGTAGAGAAGATAATCTACTGTGGTTAGTCTCCATCAAAAAGAGAGAACATATAACAACCGATAGAGCAATTAGCAAGCACAATTTGGAAGAGAAAACTTTTTCGAGACCTTTGAGAAAAAAGAGTGTTCTTGCGAACAACCAGCTCTGATACCAATTGTTAGGTCCGGAGGGTCTTGAATAGGTGTATGGGGGGGGGGGGAATACACCTATGGGCTATTTTTCTTTCCTCAAACTGAGGGATCTCAAGATAGAGATCAAAACGAAACTTTACACGCAAACTGTGACACCTGTTAACTGAAAGGAGTTTTGACCAAACAGGGTTGACGACTGATACTGAAAACTCTTCAGTAAGGAGTTATCAGTTAGGTTACTGGAACTTAACTGATGCACGTAAGGGCTTCAGTCGAGTTTGCTAAAACAGAGATGATAACACCTTTCCTGACTATCAGAAGATAGATCAGTCAGACTGATATCATACACAGCGGAAATAAACTTAGTTTCGTAATAGTCTCGGTTGAGCACGTTGTTAGTCTTAGGTTTCTCTTTGCAGTTATTCAGTACTCAGTTTATCAATTGAAACAACACAAGTAAGAACGTAAAACTGAAAGCTGTAAATAACTCAGAGACTTTTACGTGGTTCGGAAAACCCTTTCCTACATTCACGGTTGGTTGATCAGACCAACAATCCACTCCGCAAGTGCTTAACAGGTGCACTGTCGGAAACCACTGAAGAAACCACTTCTTCAGTACCCACACTTCACTCGTGTTGAATTTCTCGCGCTTAGCACAACCCGCGCTAAGACTTCTCAGAGTCAGAGTACCTTCCTGAACTCCGAATCACTCAAACTCTCCACTCTTTCATCTTGAAAGGAGGTTTGAACGGTTGCCAACTATACTTCTAAGAACAAGTTCTTTGGAGCAAGTTTGACCTTGGCTTCTGGGTAAACAGAGGGTTTGCCTAAGGTCTAAGAGAATGTATGTAATCAGCAGTGACTGATTTTGGCTTTGGAATTCTCTTCTTCGATTCAAGCTTTGGGGAGGTTATGCTTTAGGCTGAGTAGTGATTTTGGCAGAGCTTCAGCTTATGTCGTTGAATCGGTGAAGATTGAAGTTGATCCTCGAGCGCTATTTATTGGAGAGGTCTTGAATAGATCCGTTGGCGGAGAACGTCTTCAAGATTTCTTTCGTTGGAGAGCATTTCGAATTTGGGCTGAGGTTTCAATCTTCGAGGTTCCTTGTTTGGTGGAAACGGCTCTCTTGAAGGTCAGGAGATGTGACGTCTCTGATAAAGTAGCCACCAAATAGGAATAACCTCTGCAGAGATAAGGAGATCCTGAGATCTCTGCATTTAATGCAGCTGTACTTTTGTGAGTACGTGGCTTCCTTTGAACGTTGGAAGTTCAGTCCGAGGAAGAAAGTTTAACTGATACTTGACTTTAGTATCAGTCCGCTGAGTCCACGCGACACGCATTAAGTAATCAGTTTCCGAACTGATTCTTCAACTGATACTTCAGTTGGTATCTTCAATCTTCAGTCTTTAGTCCTTCGTCCTTCAGTCTTCAGTCTTCAGTCTTCAGAACCGCAAGCTAAACTAGAAACGAACTCTAACACTTGAGTTCAAAACTGTTCTAGTCTATTACAATTAAGACCTATGGATTTTGGTATCATCAAAACAAGGTTTAGGATATTCCACAAGGTTCCCAACACTAAGCAACAAGCAAAATAAAGTACAACTGAAAGCAAAGCTAAGGCCTTTGAAGGTAAATACCAAAAGCTGTCTTCTTGACGCTGTCGAAGTCGTCTGGATACCTTCTTCAATAAAGTTCTTCTGTATTTGACGTTATTTCATTATGAGAGTGGGAGGAGAAGCTGCAGCAGCAGGAGGAGGAGCTGGAGCATCAGCTGGGTCAGAGAGCTTCAGTTGCTTCTTGACCCGAGACTCCTTTTCTCTATCTTGAGTTCTAGGTCTCTTCCTGTGCTCTTTTGACTGGGACAGAGCAACTGATTTGCCTTTGTCAGATTTTCCCTTGGTTGCTCCGATTGATCCGACTGAAGGCATCATCACTGGGGAATATGCCTAGCTTGTCTTGCAGATCCTGAAGATCATTGAACATCTTCTGGATCACGGTAGGGTTGCTCCAGTCGCGAACTTCACGAAGTTTGGACTCTAGTTTATCCATTCATACAGTGACGTGCTCGAGAGCTTCCGCGATCATTATCTTCATATCAACATCTGTCAAAATTTCAGTGCAAAGTTTGTCGATTTTGATGGTGGCCTCCATTCGAGCATGATCAAAGAAGGCATCAGAGAGTTTCGTGACACGGTTATGCAGAGTGGCGAGTTAAATTGAGTGATCAATAGATCTACTCTGCTATCTACTCTCTCTATGCTCTGCTCTGCTCTCTACTCTCTATATGCTCTGCTCTGCTCTCTACTCTCTATATGCTCTGCTCTGCTCTCTACTCTCTCTATGCTCTGCTCTCTACTCTCTATATGCTCTGCTCTGCTCTCTACTCTCTATATGCTCTGCTCTGCTCTCTACTCTCTCTATGCTCTGCTCTCTACTCTCTCTGCCCTGCGCTCTCTCTGCTATGCTCTCTCACTCTCTTCTCTGTACACTCCGGCACCTCCCTCTCTCCGTCCTTGGCCTAGCAGCAGCGAGCGGAGCCGTCGTGCCATGGCCTCCCTCATCCCGACTCAGCCCAACAATAAGCGGTGACCACCGTCGATGACTCACACTACCCACTCCCTCTCGACACCTCAGTCTCGAAGCAGAACTAAACCAACTCAAGACTCTACCTTTCTTCTTTTTCTTTTAAAACAGACATTCTTGTATATAAGTATATATACATAAACAGAGTGTATGCATATGTGTTTTTAAAATGTCATTTTGTTCAATCGTGATATATGAACTCTGTAATTCCATGGAAAGAGATGTTTATTGTCTAGTAGAGAATTTGAGGTTTGGTGATCCAAAATCAAGGTGCTTCAATTGTGAGTAAGAATAAAAAGGGCAATGGACTTCATAGATGAAACCTTGGCTTGATGAACTTGGCAGATGTTAGGAAACTGGTTTGGTGCTATGTGAATCGAGAATCGAGCTGTACAAGATTCCAGATTTTGTTTATCTTTAATATATATGAAATGAACTCAGAATGAAATGGAGAAATCTCAAAGTTGAGAAGAATTTACCTATGGTTGCTGCGTTTCACTTCGGGGATGAAGAAGTTTAGAACAAGAAATTACCAAAATAAATTTGGCTGAATTGTTAAAGAAGGGGAAATGATTGGCTTCTTAAAGAAGGAATACAAATAGTAACTGAGATGTGGATGCACCCTCTCCACACTTCCTTAATCATCATAATAAAATGCTAATTGTAATTAGCAAAATATCTAGGGAATTAGTCACTTGTTTGGGTTCAATGAATTTGGGCTCAATGGGCTCAATTTGTGGGCTGAATAAAAAATGTTAATGGGCTCCCATCTTCACTACTCAAAAGCAATTATAAATTTTAGGCTCAACTCTAAAATTGAAGTCCAGCACACTTTATAATTAAAATCCAACATAGACTTTAATTTAAAACTTATATAAGTCAATAATAGCTATATGAAAATAAATTCACATATTCATTAACTCATGTTAAACTAATATGAAATGCACAAAATTTAAATAACTTGAATTTTCACAGAAGCTTTTGTAAATCATTTTTGTTGAAATTAAATAAATCATTTTTTTTATCCGGCGTGAATCATCTTAATCTAAGCTTAAAATAAATTCTAAACTTAATAGAAATGGGCGGGGTATTACATAAACAACCGAAGATCCAATCTTCAATACCAACACACTGGGTTGGATTTCTCACTCTTAGCTTCACTAAGACAAAACTATGCCTTTTCGCAAAGACTAAGATCTCTTGGAGTCAGAACACTGGTCTGAACTCCTCACAACTCAAACTTTCAATTCGGTCGGTTGAAAAGAGGTTCGAAAACTTGCCAACTAGATTACAAAGAACAGGTTCTCTGTAATCAGTTATACCTAGGCTTTGGATATACAATATTTGGCTAAGTTCTAAGAGAATGTATGTAATCAGCAGCGACTGATTTTTGGCTTTGTGATTCTCTTCTTCGATTCAAACTTTGGAATGGCTTTGAATTGCTGAGTGATGAATTCGGCAGTGTTTCAGCTTATGTAGTTGAATCGGTTAAGATTGAAGTGATCCTTGAGCTCTATTTATAGGAGAGGTCTTGAATAGATCCGTTGGCTAAAATGGTATTCAAGAATTCATCATTTGGAGATAGATTTGAACTTTGTTGAGGTTTCAATCTTCGAGGTTCATTTGTTTGGTGGGAACGGCTACTTTGAGAGTAGGAGATACGATGTCTCTGAAAAGGTAATCACCAAAAAGGAAGGCTCTGCAGAGAAAGGACGATCCTTGAAATCTCTGCATTTAATGCGGCTGTACTTTTGGAGTGCGTGCCTTCCTTTAAGCTATGGAGCTTCAGTTCGAGGAAGAATGTTTAACTGATACTTGACTTTAGTATCAGTCCACTGAATCCACGTGGCTCGCATTAAGTAATCAGTCGTAACTGATTCTTGAACTGTTCAGTCAAATATCATTATTTGACTTTGCCTTAATCGTTACATCAGTCGGCAACTTCAGTCTTCAGTCCTCCAGCTTCAGTCTTCAGTCTTCTGAAGAGCAACTAAACTAGAAAAGAACTCTAACACTTAAGTTCGAACAATTCTAGTCTATTACAAGTGAAACCTATTGATTTTGGTATCATCAAAACTAGGATTAGGATATTTCATTAAGTTCCTAACAATTCAACACTTGAGGTTGAAGAGCCTGCTATTACTAATACTAGCAGTGCTGCTGAAAAGTCCGCCCATAATGCTTGGGTAAAGTTGAACAAACTGAACCTTATGATTATGCGAATGAGTGCAGCAGACAACATCAAGTCTACTATTCCTAATGCATGGTTCGAAAAGAAAGGTATACTTTTTGTAGGTCTCGAATTTAATTTAATTGAAGTTCCTAATAATACTTGGTGGATTGATTTTGGAGGTACCACTCATGTTTCCAAAACAATGCAGTGATTCATTACGACCCGAATCACAAAGGCAAATGAAAATTTTGTTTATATGGGGAATCGAGTCAAAGCTCCTGTTGAAGCTATTGGAACCTATCGTTTGATTTTAGATACCAGAAATCACTTAGATTTATTTGATACTCTTTATGTTCCTTCCATTTCTCGTAATTTACTTTCAGTATCGAAACTTGATGAAATTGGATTTTCCTCTATCCTTGAGAATGGATGTTATTATTTATCAAAACAAAATCTTCTTATTGGTTTTGGTATTTTAATTGATCGGTTATATAGATTAAAACTGGATGATATTTTTGCTGAGACTCTCTTAGCCATGCATCATAATGTTGGAACTAAACATGGTTCAACTAATAAAAATTCTGCAGACTTGTGGTATAAACGTTTGGGGCATATCTCCATAGAACGATTGCAAAGATTGGTAAAGAATGAAATCCTTCCCACTTTGAATTTTACTGATCTTGGCATTTGTGTAAATTGCATTAAAGGAAAGCAAACAAAACACACAAAGAAAGGAGCCACAAGAAGCATACAGCTTCTTAAAATTATCCATACCGACATATGTAGGCCTTTTGATGTTGATTCATTCGGAAAGGAAAATACTTCATCACTTTTATTGATGACTTCTCACGTTATGGTTACGTCTATTTGCTGCATGAAAAATCTGAAGCAGTAGATGCCTTGGAAATCTACTTGAGTGAAATAGAAAGGCAATTGGACAGAAAAATGAAAGTTGTTAGGTCTGAATGAGGTGGTGAGTATTATGGAAGATATGATGAAAATGGGCAACACTGTTGGATTTGTATACTGAAAGCAAGAACATTTTATGCTTGTATACAATGATTCCTGTGTTCACTATTTATCTCCTATCTGTTTGTGTTCATGATTGCATATGTATGTTCTCTATCTCTATATAAGAAGATTATATGGTGTGTTGTAGATCACAGAAGACCATATAATTGGATTAACCTTAAGAGATATAATATAATCACAGCCGAGATGACTTTAGGACGAGTCATTGTTTTAGGCTGCGGTATAGATGGAAGTAGTTTGTCTTGACTACTTATCTATACTGGTACGTCACAGTGAGATGTATTCTTCTATCTGACTTAAGTGAAGAATCAAGATCTCGGAGACTTAATAAAATCTTAATACTAATAAGATTTCGAATATATATGTTAATTCGTGTATCACTTTGATTTACTATGAGTGAGAGTTATATAGTAACTTGAGTACTCTGTATCTTGGGTGATAGCGGTTAATATATGATATTTGATTATCTGTATTAGTACTCGTATCCGATATAGGATAATGACATCCCCTTAAGGAGCTCAATAATGTTTATTGCGCTAAACCCTGCAGGTTGATTAAATTCAGGCGCAATAATAAGGTTTGAGTGGTACTGCTTAAGGATTACAAAGAGATTAATTAATTAAAGCTGTCAGAGCTCTAATTAATTAATGGATGTCAGATATTTTAAATACGGGGATTTAATAAGTCTAAATACAAGCCCCGACTCATCACCGGCAATAAAGGGGTAAGTCAATATTGGTTCTCTAGTGGAATGAACTAATATTTATAAATTAATTATGGTCTGGGCTGACCATAGATAATTAATTTATTTGAGGCCCATCTTTATTCCTTGTATTTGGTCCCTGGACTGGCCCAAAGTCTCTTAGCCCTAGAAGAGCTGGAATTCGCCCAACACCCTAAAACCTGCGCCCCCTCTTCTGTGTTTTATTATAAAATACAGCTGTTAGCTCTCAGGAAACACACACTGATAATATTAGGGTTTTTGAGAAAGCTGTGAGGCGCAAGAAACGTGTGGGAGTTTTTTGGCTTGGGACTTTCATAGTTCGTTGTCCATCCAACGGTGAAAGCTGAGCGGGATACAGTTCAGAAGATCAGAACTGGAGTCATTCGATTCGATCATCGACAGCCTCTGCATACACTTTTCAAGTAAGTATTCCTAACACCTATGTGCAGCTGTTAAATTCATAGGAGCATGTTAGGGATTAATCGTTGTATGATGAATTAATAATAATCCAAGAAATGATCATCGGGCATTAAAGTATTAATTCAATTTAATATTCCTTCAAACACCCAGGTCTATATGCTAAAATCCTCAAGAAATGTGGTATTTGTGTGCAATACACAATGCCAGGTACACCGCAACAAAATGGTGTATCAGAAAGACGAAATAGAACACTAATGAATATGGTTAGGAGTATGCTAAGTAATTGTTCTGCACCGATTTATTTGTGGATGTATGCCTTTGAAAACTGCCGCGTACTTATGAAATAGGGTTCCTAGTGAAGCAGTTCCTAAGGCTCCTTTTGAACTGTGGACATGTAGGAAACCTAGTTTAATGCACCTGCATGTTTGGGGTTGCCCGACATAAGTAAGGATTTATAATCCGCAAGAAAATAAACTGGATGCAAGAACAATAAGTGGTTACTTTATTGGTTATCCAAAAAAATCAAAGGGGTTTAAATTTTACTGTCCTAATCATAGTATGCGGATTGTTGAGACTGGAAATGTAAGGTTCAGTGAGAATGACGAGATCAGTGGGAGTTCAATTCCACGACAAGTGGATATTAAAGAAGTTAGGATACGAATTCCACGACGGTGTTCCTCCAACTATTGTGCAAAATGATAATGAGGAACACAATTATGAACCCATGATTCAACATGAACCTGTTGTAGAAGAACCACAAGAAATAGTGTTAAGAAGGTCTGAAAGAGTAAGACGACTAACTATTTCAAATGACTATATGGTTTATCTACATGAAGCAAAAACTAAAGTAAGTGTTAATATAGATAATCCAGTCTCATTTACACAAGCCATGAGTTGTAATAATTCTGATGAATGGTCAGATGCCTTGAACGATGACATGAAATCTATGGAAAAGAATGATGTCAAAGATCTTGTAGTGATGCCAGAAGGGTGGAAGAGCATCGGTTGTAAGTGGGTCTTTAAGACCAAACTTGGTGCTCATGGTAACATTGAATGCTACAGAGCTAGACTTGTTGCCAAAGGTTTTACTCAGAAAAGTGGTGTAGATTATAATGAGACATTTTCACCAGTCTCACGAAAGGATTCGTTCAGGATTATTATGGCTTTATTAGCTCACTATGACTTTGAGCCACATCAAATGGATGTGAAAACTGCCTTTCTTAATGGAGATTTAGAAGAGGATGTTTACATGGATAAGCCAGAAGGTTTTATGGTTAAGGGAAAGGAACACATGAAGTGGAAACTAAAGAAATCATTATATGGTCTTAAATAAGCTTCCCGACAATGGTATATGAAGTTTACTGATACCATTATATCCTTTGGATTTAAAGAGAACATCATTGATCGATGTATATATGTGAAGGTCAGTGGGAGTAAGATCATATCCTTGATTTTGTATGTTGATGATATCTTGCTTGCAACTAATGATCTTGGTTTTCTTCATGAGATTAAGGAGTTTCTCTCCAATAAGTTCGAAATGAAAGATATGGGTGATGCAAGCTATGTGATAGGATTAGAAATATTCCGAAATAGATCACAAGGAGTGTTAGGCTTGTCTGAGAAAGCATATATCAATAGAGTATTGGAGAGATTCAAAATGGAAAAATGCTCAGCATCTCCCGTTCAAAATGGAAAAATGCTGAGCATCGCTATGTGATAGGATTAGAAATATTCCGAAATAGATCACAAGGAGTGTTAGACTTGTCTCAGAAAACATATATCAATAGAGTATTGGAGAGATTTAAAATGGAAAAATGCTCAGCATCGCCCGTTCCAATTCAGAAAGGAGACAAATTTAGTCTCACTCAATGTCCTAAAAATGATTTGGAATGGAAACAGATGTAAGCAATTTCTTATGCATCTGTTGTTGGGAGTATTGTGTATGCTCAGACTTGTACTCGATCAGATATTAGCTTTGCAGCTGGAATGTTTGGAAGTTACCAAAGTAATCCAGGAATGGATCACTGAAAAGCTGCAAAGAAAGTACTGAGGTATTTGTAAGGGACGAAAAATCATATGCTCACTTATCGAAAATCTGATCACCACGATGTGATTGGATACTCATATTCTGATTCTGCTGGATGTGTTGATACAAGAAAATCAACATTGGGTATTTATTTCTATTAGCTGGAAGAGCAATCTCATGGAAAAGTGCAAAGCAATCTGCAACTATCACATCCACTATGGAAGGTGATTTGTGTCCTGCTTTGAGGCCACAATTCATGGAAGTTGGTTGCGGAACTTTATTTTAGGACTTGGAGTAGTTAACAGTATTGCCAAGCCGCTGAAAATTTATTGTGATAATACCGCTGTTGTATTCTTCTCTTAGAACGATAGATATTCCAAAGGTGCAAAACACATGGAACTAAAGTATCTTTCTATTAAAGAAGATGTCAAGAATAAAAAGATGTTGATTGAACATATTAGCACTAAACTCATGATAGCAGATCCTTTGACGAAAGGATTACCTCCAACGACATTTACTGAACATGTCGAAAGGATGGGTCTATTTGAGGAGTTGTAATGTTCTTACGATAAGTTTTCGACTTTTGAGATTTTTATAATTTTATTCTTGACCATTATTGATATCTTGTTTGTCAGTTTAGTATACATTATGAATGATATAAAGTAACAGGATTTATTTTTGCAAAGAGGCACTTACGTGGACCATTAAAGATCCTTATTATGAGTCATGTTAAATAGAAAACTAATATTGTAGTACATGGAAGGAACTACATCAAGTGAATGAGGTAGAACCGCTATGACTCTTATTAGCATGTATTTAATATTGATTTTATGAATGACCAACGAATGTATCTATGCACACACACTATGATTTTATTTGAACCATTATGTTTATTTCTGTCACTTTGGCCAAGTGGGAGAATGTAAGAATTAATATGTGGCCTCGTGCCATATATAAATTATAAGAATAAGATAATATATTAATATATATATTAATTAACATGTTGAAATAAATATTACTTGTTGGATAAGTTTGGTCAATTAGGGTTTATAATAAACACCATGTTGATAGAACGTATATAAATATATCCACATCAGAAACTGATCCTCTCACCATCGATAAAAGAAAACATAGAATTATATTCTCTATCGCCTCACGTATGGTTTTATGCTAAAGAAACAGTCAGGGGAGAGAACCCAATTTCTTCATCATCAATTGCTATGGCTTATCAATGTTAGTATTCCTATTCACGTGAATGTGAAAATCATGAAATTCAAGATCCGTGCCTAAATTAGTTTACACTGAGAGCTATTCAGACGTTGCCCCCAACATAGTTTCACAGAAGAGCAACAAATCATTCAATTCTACAATGGTTTGACTGGTTTTCACAAAGAGCACGGTGAATGCTATAGCCGGAGGATGTGTGCTATACCGAGATACAAATGAGGCCTATAGAGTGATCGAGGAGATATCGTCAAACAGATATCAATGGACAAATGCTCGGAGCTTAATGAGGAGAGTTGCATCAACGAATGAGGAGAGCTATGATAATATTTTGGAGAAGTATACAATTCTTCAAAGGCAATATGAGGCCAAGAGAAAGGTACAAATAGTAGCACCCATCATAATCCAGCCATATCAGCCCGAGCCACCAAGACACGAGAGGTCAATTTTGTGCATCAGAGCCAATATCAGTTCAATCGGCCAGGATATCTGGGGCAGCAAGGAGGACATTGGCCTTACCAGCCTAACAATAGAAATCATCCAAATTAATCCTATGCCAACACCAATTATGCATTGCAGCTACCACATGGTTTATCTGGGTCTAGTTGTGCGTAGGGCTGTAAATAAATCAATCCGCTTGCAAACTATTTGGAGCTCGGCTCGAAAACAGTTGATCCAAATTCATTTAGAGAAGTTCGACAAATAAACAAACCAAACTTAAGCTTCATATTATTCGACTCGTTAGCTCGTGAACATATTCGTTAAGTGATTTTAACGTGAAAAATATAAATTATTAGTATATACAACTTATATTTATCTACTAAAATTATTAATAATTGTATTAGATCTCTAATTAACTATGATTGTAAATATATTTATTATTCTCAATTAAATACTTTATTTTTAAAAGAAAATAATCAATATTTTGAATGTAAATATAAATTTAGAAAGTTCTTATAGGCTCGATTAGGCTCATGAGCCTCAGAGTATTCGATAAATAAAGTTCGAGTGTAACACCCCGTACTTTTCCTTATGTTGTGAGATAGTGTCTTAACACTATTGAGAGTACTGAGATGTCGAGATGCGAGACTACTTTTTTTTTTTTAGCAAATAAGACAGATTGTCTTTCAAATAGAGTTACGAGTGGACAAACCAATGATGGAGTTAGAGTGACGAGATTTGAGAAATGAGTTGAGTCAGAGATGCTGATTGAATTGAGTTGAAATTTTATTTTATTTTCGACTACCGGGAATAGAATTACCGGATACTGAGTTATCAGAGATTGACTGTCCTATTAAGAAAATAGGAATAATGGGTTGGAAATAGAGTCGAGAAAGAAAGAGTGAGAACCTTGATGAAAAGAGTCGGTCAGAGAGATGTCTAGTTTGTCTGTGTTTGCCGACTGCTTTGATGTGATATTATGTGAATTTACGTGACTGAGTGATTATGTGATTTTCGTTACGAGTGCTTTTATGAGCAAGTTATTATGATTTTTATTTGAGGACTTTAGCACTTGGAATTTTAATTAAGTTTCCAAAGCAAGTGCGGTTTATTTTTACCGAGAAATCAAAGAATGCCGGTTTATGGAAATTTTTCCAAGCATAATTTTTTTTAAAATTACTTTTCCTACGAGGAGGAATATTATAATTGAGTGAGTGCACTAATATTAGTGCTATAATTATTTTATTTTGGTCACATGAATAATTATGCTATGGCATTTTATTAATGAGTAACATTTATATGATTATTAGTGTAATTATTTAATTACTACTCTCTCTCACATGATTATTTTATTCCTTTGAGCATGTGCCTAAATACCCAATTGCCAAGTGGATTAATTGAGAGTGTAGAGATTAGAGAGAGAATAAAGCATTAATTGCAAATATTCTAAGTATCAAAACAAATCCCCTAAGATTTCCAAATCCTCTCATATCTTGCTAAAATTTTCTCTTTCTCCTTCACTCATCATTTTCGACCACGACCTCTCTCCCTCATCTCTCACTTTTCCTCCATTGACATCCATTGTTGAAGACCTTCGAAGCTTCATAAAATCATACCAAAAACACAAATCACCTTCTAAATCTTACTTAAACACCTTCTATCTCCTTGAATCCAAGGAAATCCTTGGAGTTTGATTTCAAAGTTAGAAAGAGAAAGTTTGATTTTGGGTGTAAGTTTGGGTAAGTGATCTTTAAATTCATAGATCTAACTTGTATGATGTTATATGTGAGTATATTTGGAAGATTGAAGCAAGAAATCACCCCCCCCCCCCCCCCTTTCAAATTTTTTCTTTTTCTTTCCCTTGATTTGGGGTGGAAAATGAGATCTATAATATGTTTGGTGATGATTGATGTGTGCTTTGAAAAGCTATGCCTTGAGATGTGAAAATTGATTGAGTTTAGTTTACCCAAAATTGGGAATTTGTGAGTTGATGTTTTAAATGATAAATTGATGATGAGAATGAGTCTATGAGATGTCTATGATGATGATTGATGGAGTAGATTGAGGATATGATGTTAATTGATGACTTTGATGTGAGTTAGTTTGATGAAATTAGGGATATGTGTATCTATGCCCTAAATTGTAAATTGATGGTTTATATGTGAGATTAAATGGTTATAATTGATAGATCCATGATTGGATTAACGTTTCATGTGTGTTTGTAGAATTAATTTCAAAGAGTTTAGTTTAATAAAAATTAGGACTTTCTTGCCTATGTGGTTAATAAGTGAGTTGGCTTAGGATATATGTAATTGAGCATGATATTAGTGTCTAATTATGTTTGGTTAGGTCAATTGTTGGCTAAATAAAATTTTGACTTAGTTTAGTTTATATGAGTTTTTGAGTTTTCATATTTTGAGAAGTTGATGATTGGTATAATGAGGTCTAATTGCTTTATGATCATTATGTGAGCGTTTGTCATGCTTTTATTAAGAGTCTACGTTGATACGTGAGTTTTTATTCGAGTTTAGTTTGCATGATATAAGAGAATCTATGTGTGTATAATGAGTTATATGATGTATGAGGTCATATATGAGTATTTGAGAAATTTTGAGCATGAAAATAAGATGAGTATTGAAACGGTACGTTCGTTGAAACGTTTTCTTTGAGATTTGAGTTTAAGATGTAAGAGGAGAGTCAATTTGAGTTATGATGAGTATTATGATGGGCTTGAATGTTTTTGAGTGTTATAAGTGTTTAAGATAAGCTTAGATGAGTTTTCTTTGAAGGAATGTTGAGTTAAGCATGTTTGCTTGTGTGATTGAGTTCGGAGTCGTTTTTGAGACGCACTGACCTACTGTTTTCGAGGGGTTATTGTTATCCAAACGCCATGAACATTTTATGGTAAGTATAAAGTTCAAGCCATTTGGACTTCGTTTACTATTTTTATAAAATGTAAAACCAAAACTGCTACATTCTGCCGAAATGTTCGGTGAGTAGCCAATAGAGTCATCTTTTTCAGTATCTTTCCCTAACTTTTTGGAACCCAAATTTTTATTGTTAAGACATAAGTGTCTCATCTACGTA
Source organism: Salvia miltiorrhiza (assembly GCF_028751815.1). NCBI lineage: Eukaryota > Viridiplantae > Streptophyta > Magnoliopsida > Lamiales > Lamiaceae > Salvia > Salvia miltiorrhiza. Next base: position 26,264,579 of record NC_080388.1, on the reverse strand, counting down.
CCCACCAAATTTCAAACCTTTTCAGCAACGTTTACTAATTTTCAAAAATCAAAGTTTTCGATTGCTCAAAACTGCTGAATATGGTAGATTGTAGTAAAACAGTCATATCTCCTAAATTACTTGGATTTTTTAATCCTACTTTTTTTAAATAAAACTAGACTCAAAGAGGTTTCAATTGGTATAGGTCACGACGCCAGTGGAGTTCTGTACCGAGTCTGGTGAGGTTTTGAAATCGAGTCAGTGCAGAGTGAAGTTTGTTTTTGACTTGTCTATGTGTGAATTTTATATGCTTATGTGTTTATGCTTGCTTATGTGCTTGATTGCTATGAGTTTGATCCGAGTTGAGTGTTAAGTCGAGAGAAGGACGTGTAAATCCTTAGAAGTTAAGTATACCTAGGGATTGAGTTTTCTTGGGTAAATAGACGTTGAGTGAGAAATTATAGTTTGAGACGAGATTGGTTTTAGTAAATGAGTTTCTGACTAAGGTTTGTTTTATCACATGAACCTTCGATGACGATGATGATATATGAAGGCCCGAGCGAGACGAAGAAGTAAGTCGCCTGATTTCTTTCCAGGTTGAGCGAAGGACTTCAGGTGGGCAATATTTTGAGTATATGTATATCATTCGAGCTTTCTAAAATGATTTGATGATGTTATGAGTTTAACAAATGTTTTGAGATAAACGATATTTGAGAATTGTTTGACTTGCCAATTTTTTTGATGTTGAGCTTGTATGTTACCCTCTACTGATGAGATGAGACGAATTCGGATCCTGCCACAAGCAGGGTTGTGTACACAGAGGTGACCGTGAGCCGCCTTCGGGTCGGCCGGTCACGGTGCTTGAGAAGGAGGCCTACTTCTCAGTACCTTGATTATGATGATAAGTTGTAGATGCGGTACATACATGTCGATTACTTGTCTGCAGACACATATTTATGATGTTTATTATTAAAACTGCATGCACAGGTTCATTTACGCTAACTTTATTCCTGTGTATTGCTGAGATGGGACAAGTTTCAAACTTATAGCTCCAAGAGCACCTTTCTTGTTTTTCGGCATTTGCCCACTGAGTATTATGTACTCATGCCCTGCATGTATTTCTAAATGTGCAGGCTAAGCGAGGAGCGAGATTGGTCTGGTGCTGGTGGGGGAAAGTTTCAATCGACGTGTTTATATTCCGTATTGCTTTTATGTTAATAGAGTCATGACAATTGAGATACTTTGCTTTCTTTTGAAATCAAGCAATTTACTCACGGTTATGTGTCTTCATACATATAATCGGTTCACCTTTTGCTGCGATACTCTGAATATTATGCTTCCTTATGAAAAATGAGCTATACCCATTTTATTTTTGTTCGTGAAATTCCTGATATTTATGAAGTTATGATGACGTTGACGTTTTTACCCTTGAGTTAATTTATGATGATTTTCCTTGGCACGCTACGATGCGAGCTTCCGCATGACGTTCAGTTTAGTTCTTCTTGTCTTTTATTCTTTCAAAATAGTCGTATCGATACTCGGTCCACGCTATCACTAGCGTCGGGGATCGGGCTGCGACATCGAGATTCGACTCTAAACTAAACAAACCAAACTTCAGCACACCACTATTCGGTCCGGCTCGGTTCGATTGCACCCCTAGTTGTGGGATCATCAATGAGCCCAAGAAGGCGTCCCTTGAAGTGATGATGCAGTAATTAATGGCATATCAAACTAGTTTTCTTAATCAGAACAACAACATGATGTCGAGTGTGAAGTCTACCGTATCTGCCATGTCGAAGCAGATGAAGATGCTTGAGTGTCAGATTGGTTAGATAGCAAATCAGGCAACTGCGCGCCCTACACAAGCCAGGACATTCAGAAGTCAATAAAAAAAGCTAATGCAATGCAATTTTCGCTGGCACCGTGACTTCGAAGGATGAGGAGGCAAGAAAGGAGCATGATTCTCCGTGTGATGAACCATACAAGGCTACTGTTCCCCCAAAGAAATACGTCCCTAAGGATTGATGAAGAGGAAGGTGGTTGAAACACAATGTGCTATTATGGAGACGTTCAAGAAGGTGACGCCGAGTAGCCCCCACTTGAGAAATTACCTACCAAGAATATAAAGGATGTTTTCTATCTCAAGAGAAAAGTGTGATGAAGATGAGACAATTCCATTGGCAAATGATGTGTGATTAGGAGTAAAATATGCGCAGGTCAAATCAGATAGCAATGAAGATTACAGCCTTGGAGTCGAAGGAACGAAGAAGGCTTTGAACGATATTCTTTGCTAAAAGCACACGTAGTGGAAGCCTCCAAGCCAGAATGAGGGAATTATGTTACAGAAGAAGCCAGAGCTGAACCGACCAGAGGAACACCATACGGAACGGATATCAGGGCTGGGACAAGCAGAGAAGAGAGAACACACATCATCAAAACAGGGCCGAAGCACCCACGGTCAAACTCAACGCTGAAGGGTGTCTACGCTGGACTAAGGCCGAGGATGTACGAACTACTGACAACTTTTGCCGAAGAATCTTCTTAATTAACTTAGGACCCGTACCAAATGAGAATTTACTTATTTTCCCTCATTGTAAACTTCTATAAATAGGGAACACACTCTTCATCGTAAATGGGGGTGATCAGCAATATAACATTTTCTCTGTTGCTTTTATTGCTTGCGCTAGTCTATCAACCTATCGCACACTACAATTGAATCACTCCCTTATTAATCAAATGCTGTAATAAATGAACTCATTAGCTGCCACCGTCTGTGGAAACTCTTCGTGAACCGAGTCTAAGACGTGAAGGAATCTATGCATGAACACTGCTCACCGGATTTTTTTGGCAAAAGTTGGGCATCTTTGTCAAAAAATTCAGGTTAAAGGAGTGTACATGATTGTTTGAGGGTATATTTATGTGGATTTGTTGGGTTCGCTGCTCTGTTTCTATTTGGGTCTTTTTGGTGTTACGTGCTCTCTTGCTGATTGCAAGATCTATGTGTTTATGTGTTCATGTGCGTTCTATTTGGTTAAGTTTCGTGTGGTTCATGTTTTGTGCTGTGTAGGGAATTTTTTATCTGTGGATCTAATGGTTGCAGGGGATTCGGTTTCTTATCGCTTTATTTGCGGCACAGATCTATCCGATCTATCGAATTTCTCAGGAAAAATTGTTTGCATGACTTTGATATTGCATTAGAGCTGGTTTTCATATGGGAGTCCTTCGTGAAAATTATGTATCATTGTCTCTGCGGCTGGAATATTTATTACTTGGAGAGCTCAGTTTACAATAGTTTTTAGATTATAACAATTCCTCTACATGTTATGGAAGATACTAATATCATCAAGAATTTGATGGGGGATTTCACAGGGGATGGCAGGGTTCCTGCTCCTGCTACAACTGCTACTGTAACTAATGAGAGAATATACGTTGATGACTCTACACCTACTGGCCCCCTTAGGCCTGTATTCCCATGGCGGCAAACAACACCGGCTGAACAGGGATCGACAACACAGGGAACAGGGTTGGTTAATGTCACTATGACTGAGCAGATGCTATCTTTTCTGAGTTACGCCTGCATGAGACAAGTATTTGGAACATCCGCACAATCACTGAATTTGGGGTTGCCAGCAATCGTAGGGCTAGGGACCTTAGGGCTGCCAACTCAGACTGTCCCGAGAGGGTTGTCAACTGAGAATCCTCCAGCCCTGATGAAAAGTACTGTGGTTGTTCCCCCAAAAGGGACCGGAGGGATCGAGAATACACACCAGCAGGAACCCTGTTCCCGGACGATATGGATCGCATTGAGTATATCGAGGACACCTCCAGTCAGACTAGACCTGTTACAGAGCGTCGAGAGAAAGAGCCAGTTCGGGAAGATCCAACCCAATTACAGGAGAGAGTTTCAGCTATGCAGAGGCACCTTCAAGAATTGGAGGGAGTAATTGAGGAGAAGGAGAGGGAAAAAAGCAAAGCTGCTACACGAAAGAGAGGACGGTATGAGGACTCTACTCAGTCCAGGGCTGAAAGTCGCCAAGAGCGACATGCTCGCTTAAGGGAAAAAGAAAGACATGCTAGCAGAGCTGGCGAAAGTAAGCAAGAAAACATTACTCAGCATTTTCGAACTGAAGAAAATGAAGAAAGTCGTCACCGCCCATTTTATCCTGAGATTGCCTCCAGGACGGGATCAAGCCCCTTTTCGGAGGATATTTTGGCAGACCCATTGCCTCGCCACTACAAACCCATTAACATGGAGTACGATGGGTCGGATGACCCAGAGGTGCACATGGCCAGATTTGAAACCATGATCACGCTACACCAATATACCGAAGGGATTACGTGTAGAATTTTTTCTACCACACTAACTGGGATGGCTCAACAGTGATTCTGGGCTCTGGAACCTAATTCAATTCATTCTTTTGAACATCTACATGATGCCTTCATGTGTCAGTTCGCAAGTTCTAAGCGCGCCATAAAGACCACGATGTCGTTGATGGATCTGAAACAAGAACCCAATGAGATTTTAAAGGAATTTGTTGCTTGTTTCACTAAGGCATCTCAGCTGAATCACAGATCAAGGGATATGCCTTTGTCAGAGGTCTGAGGCCCAAAGCTTTCTTTGACAATCTACAAGTAAAATAACTGATTTATGCTTAATTGTTCTAATTATAGGGATTTGCATGTGCAGTTTTTAAGCTAAATCTTCTGGAAATTGGTGCGTTTAATGGTTTGTTTTATGCTTTGCCGGAGATTTAGGTTTTATAGATGAAAGAGTGCAATTTTGAAGATTTTGGGCTAAGAATGGCGTCTTGAGCATAGCTCTATCTCCAGAGCTAAGCTGCGAGTTAGCTCTGTCGCCAGAGCTGAGCTGCGAGCATAGCTCTATCTCCAGAGCTGAGCTGCGAGCATAGCTCTGTCTCCGGAGCTGAGCTGCGAGCATAGCTCTGTCTCCGGAGCTGAGCTGCGAGCATAGCTCTGTCGCCAGAGCTGAGCTGCGAGCGTAGCTCTGTCGATAGAGCTGAGCTGCGAGAATAGCTCTATCGCCAGAGCTGAGCTGCGAGCATATCTCTGTCGCTGAGCTGACTTGCAAAGTTAGAGCCAAAATTTCCAGAGCTGAACTTTCCTATTTATAGACTTCATTCTAATCATGATCACCATAAACTTGCCATGCAAAACTGGACTCTAAAATGAATAGAATCGTGTAAACATAGGTAAGTCCAACAAAATCGTGCTTTGCAAGTTATCTTCAACTCTGGCGAGAAATTGGCTACTCTGCACGTTCAGCTCTGGAAAGAGAAGTGCAGAGCTAAAAATCAGCTCTGCATTAGCGAGCTCTGAAAAAGTGCAGAGCTGAAAAATCAGCTCTGCATAAGTTGACTCTGTCGATCCTTAGCTCTGCTCTGTCAAATTTACTTTGGCAATCATAGCAGAGCTAGAAGTCAGCTCTGGCGGTCATGGCAGAGCTGGGCTGGACAGCGCTGACGGTCATGGCGGAGCTGGAAGTCAGCTCTGGCGGTCATGGCAGAGCTGGAAGTCAGCTATGGAGAATTCAGCTCTGCTCTGAAGATTTTAGCTATAAATAGGGAAGTTCAGCTCTGGAAATTTCGGCTCTAACTTTGCAAGTCAGCTCAGCTCTGGCGACAGAGATATGCTCGCAGCTCAGCTCTGGCGACAGAGCTATTCTTGCAGCTCAGCTCTGTCGACAGAGCTACGCTCGCAGCTCAGCTCCGGAGAATGAGCTATGCTCGCAGCTCAGCTCTGGAGACAGAGCTATGCTCGCAGCTCAGCTCTGGCGACAAAGCTAACTCGCAGCTCAGCTCTGGAGATAGAGTTATGCTCAAGACGCCATTCTTAGCCCAAAATCTCCAAAATTGCACTCTTCCATCTATAAAACCTAAATCTCCTGCAAAGCATAAAACAAACCATAAAACGCACCAATTTCCAGAAGATTTAACTTAAAAACTGCACATGCAAACCCCTATAATTAGAACAATTAAGCATAAATCAGCAACCACGGGATTTTGATGACATCCTAGCCCGACTCCCGGGGTATATACAATTGGAAGAAGCCAAGGCTGTCCGAAAAATGGAGTACAGTAGCAATAAGCCCAAGAAAGCAAAAAATAGACCTGAACAAGCGGATGCTCACTACCAGTGAAGAGCACCATACAGAGGGTTGACTCCCCGAGTGCTGCAGGGGGAAGCGCAGCCGGCATATCAAGCTTCCCGGACTGAGCAAAGGTTCAAGGTGGTACACAACATTAACAGACACACCGATCAAACACCACTGAACAAGCTACAGGAAGAGATTTTTCACTTGATTAAGAACGAACCATGGTTTAGAGCTCCGTGAGATTTTGCAGCGGGGGCCCCTAGGCCTGGGCCAAATGGTTTGCTCTGCCAATACCACAATCACTACGGGCATCATATGGAATATTGTGGACATCTTCGCCACCGGTTGGAAATCTCGGTTAGATAGGGAAGGCTAGATCAATTTGTGAAACAAGCACCACCTCCACATCTTCAGGACAACAACTATGATCCCATGATTGAGAGAGAACAAGGGAACCAATGAGGCAATCACAGGGCTGCTGCCCCACCTTGAGAAAAAAAGACAAGTACACGTGATCATCAAAGAGGAAAATAGACCTATATCCAATAGAGAAAGAAAGTAAACCATCCGTTCGTGCAGAGCTGGAGCTTATCCGAACCATGTCATGACTGTGCACAACGCAGCGAAGGAGCCAAGCATTTCTTTTGGGCTAAAGGATCATGCCGGGTTCATCCACTTGCACGATGATGCCTTAGTTTTTTCCGCAGATGTGGTGAACTGCACCGTTCACTGGATATTCATGGATTCTGGGAGTGCCGTCAACATAATTTACAAAGATTGCTTGATAGCCATGGCCTTAAATGTCACATTGAAACCGCCGGGTAATCCATTATATGGCTTTATTGGAGAATCCATTACACCATTGGGATCTCTCAAATTATCGATGACATGGGGAAAGGAGGAAGCTTCACGCACCCGGATTCTCAAGTTTTTGGCGGTGAATTTTCCCAAACCAAGCTACAACATCATTATAGGAAGGCCAGCGCTGAATGCTTTTCAAGCTGTGGTTTCCATGTACCATCTGAAAATGAAATTCCCGTTAGAAGGCGATCGCGTTGGGGAAGTTATTGGGAACCAGATTACCTCTAAGGAGTGCTTTGTTTAGAGCCTAACATCCCAGGCTGGATCTAAGCGAGCTCAAAATGTGTAAGGTGGGTCAGCGAAGAAGATTGCCAGAGCTAGAGGTAGCTCCGAGAACACGGCAGAGAAGGCCGAATCGAGGAGATCAGGAGGTCTCTCGACAAACAACCTATGATATCCACTGATGACAGATGCATGTTGGTGGAATTGTTTCTGGGAAAAAAAGGGTCTTACCATGCGTGTGGGTACCGAAATATCTCCAGCTCTGGAGAGGGAGGTGATAGAATGCCTCCGGCGTAATGCGGATGTGTTCGCTTTCACCACAGTAGACCTGAAAGGGATAGATCGGACATTAGCAGAGTACCTTTTGAACGTGGACCCAACGAGGAAGCTAGTTATTCAGAAAACAAGGTATTTCGAGCCAGAGAAGGATGCAGAGATCAGAGAACAAGTGAAAGCTTTGTTGTAGGCAGGCCACATAGTGGAAGTGTAATACCCCGTTTGGCTATCCAATGCGGTGATGGTCGAGAAGAAAGAAAAGGAATGGCGAATGTGTGTGGATTATATGGACTTGAACGCAGCTTTTCCGAATGAGTGCTACCCTCTACCTCGCATAAACCAGCTGGTCGACTCAACCGCTGGTTGTGAGTTGTTGTCAATGATGGACGCCTTTAAGGGATATCATCAAATTAGCATGCATCCAGAGGGCATTGCTAAAACTGCCTTTGCAGTTTGTTGTGGAGTTTTTGGTTTCGCCAGAATGCTATTTGGAGTAAAAAATGCCGGAGCCACTTATCAGCGGATCATGGACACAATGTTCCAGAATTAGATCGGGTGAACTATGTCAGTGTATGTTCGCGATATGATGGTTCAGAGCAGGGCTACCACGTCACACCTATCAGACCTGGAAGTGGTTTTCAATGTTATCCGTCAGCACAGACTAATGTTAAATCCGAAGAAATGTACGTTCGGGGTCAGAACTGGGAAATTCTTGAGGTACCGGGTAACACCGCAGAGCATCGATGTAAACAAAGATAAAGTACAAGCTATCATGAAGATGACACCGCCATGGAATATCAAGGAAGTGCAGACATTGAATGGAAGAATCACAGCGCTCGGGCGATTTATTTTTCGCTTAGCAAACAGAAGCTCACATTTATTCAAGATCTTGAGGAATGGGACAAAATTTTAATAGACTCAAGGCTGTCAACAGGCCTTTGATCAGTTAAAGAGATATTTGGCAGAGCTTCCAGTGCTTACCAAGCCCAATATAGGGGAAATTTTATACTTGTATATAGCAGTGGGGACATAATCTTTGGGGTCGGTCTTTATTAGAGAAGAACAGGGGCAACAAAAGTCGATTTATTTAATCAGTAAGATGTTACAAGGGGTAGAGCTGAATTACTCAGAGATTTAGCGGGAAGCGCTGATTGTAATGGTTACGGCCGGGAGGTTGCGGCCATATTTCTTGGTGCAAAAAGTCATCGTGCGTACATCTTTACCATTTAAACAAATGTTGGGGTGACCAGACTTGTCTGGACGAATGGTGAAGTGGGCGATTGAACTAAGTGTATACGATGTGGACTTTGAACCACGTGAAGGATTATTAGCCCCAACGAGATCATTTCTTGGATATCTTAATTTACCATACAACGATTAATCCTAACATGCTCCTATGAATTTAAGTGATGCACGTTGGAGTTAGAATTACTTACTTGTAAAATAGATGCAGAGGTTGTCAATGATCGTGTTGAACGACTCCAGCTCTGACCTTCTGAACTGTATCCCGCTCAGTTTCACCGTTGGATGGACAACGAACTATGAAAGTCCCAAGAGAGAGAAACAGCTCACACGTTAGGCGCCGCTCCTTCTGTTCTCAAAACCTAATTTTTATCTGTGTTTTTCCTAGGCGGCGCCGCCACCCATGCCTTGACAGCATTCGGAACAGCGCAGCAGCAGCAGCCTCGGCGCGGCAGCAACAGCTTCAGTATGGCAGTCCTTAGCAGCGGACGGACGACCGTGCAGCGCAACTCTAGGCGCACAGCACACAGCGTGCAGGCACGCGTGCGCGCGCCGCCCCAGCATGCACGACCCTCGCTCCCAGCCCGACTCCAGCGCGCTCGCCTCCTGGGCAGGTTCCAGCACCGAGAGCAGCAGCCGTCGCGCGGCGCCTGACTGGGCACGCAGCGCACGGCGCGTAAGCGCTCGCGCGCGCAGTCCCTCGGCGCACGCAGCCCCGTCTGCCCCGGTCCCAGCAGCAGCCGTCCAGCCCAGAAGTATATGCGCGCGTCGTGGCGTATGGGGCTCGCGCAGTGCGCAGCCCTTTGTGCCCTCGGTGCCCCCCGCCTCCCGGCTCTCCAACCTCCGTTCATTCGATGTTGATTCGTCGTCATCTTTGTCTCCATTTTCAACAATTACAGATTACAATGGAAAAACAAATATAATTTGAAATCCTAATCTAACCACGGATTTTCTGGTGGTGAAAAACGATTACAACGTCAAAGCGACGTATCCCACGAAGATCAACATCAGTAAAGACAATGCACATTATTAATCGTACGCAAATTACTTACTTGTAAACTGTATGCAAAGGCTGTCGATGATCGTGTTGAACGACTCCAGCTCTGACCTTCTGAACTGTATCCCGCTCAGCTTTCACCGTTGGATGGACAACGAACTATGAAAGTCCCAAGACAGAATTCTGCTTCACACGTCTGGCGCCGCTTTCCCTGCTCTCAAAACCTAATTTTTATGTATGTTTTTTCTGAGAGCAGACAACTGTATTTAAATAAAATAAAACAAGCTGTGGGGCGCCAGTTTCCTGGTGATGGACGAATTCTCCCTCTGCTAGGGTAAGGAGACTTTGGGCCAGTCCAGGGACCAGATACAAGAAATAAATATGGGCCTCAAATAAATTAATTCTCCATGGTCAGCCCAGACCATAATTAATTTATAAATATTAGTTCATTCCACTAGAGAACTAATATTGACTTACCCCTTTATTGTCGATGATGAGTCGGGGCTTGTATTTAGACTTATTAAATCTCCGTATTTAAAACATCTGACATCCATTAATTAGTAAGTCAAAGTGATATACGAATCAACATATATATTTGAAATCTTATTAGTATTAAGATTCTATTAAGTCACCGAAAACTTGATTCTTCACTTAAGTCGGAGAGAATAATACATCTCACAGTGGTCCTATCAATACGTTATGACGTACCAATATAGACAAGTAGTCAAGACAAATTACTTCCATCTATACTGCAGCCTAAACCAATAACTCGTCCTAAAATCATTTCGGCTGTGATCATTTTATATCTCTTAAGGTTATTCCAATTATATGGTCTTCTGTGATCTACAACACACCATATAATCTACTTATAAAGAGATAAGGAACATACATATGCAATCACGAACACAATCAGATAGGAGATTAAACAGTGAACATAGGAATCATTGTATACAAGCATAAAACGTTCTTGCTTTCAGTATACAAATCCAACAATCTCCCACATATACTAAAGCAAACTTTTAGTATACAATGCGTCTAAATACTAGCTATTACAACACTATCACTTCTTCTCCCACTTATACTGAAAGTTTTTCCCTAAGTGGGTGGCATCAACCGCAATCACATTCCACGAGCATGCTTCTCGTAGGCCTTTTGTGGCAAACTCTTCGTGAAAGGGTCAACTAAGTTCTCCAAGGTATTGATCTTCTCAACCAGCACATCTCTTCTGTTTACGATTTCTCGTATGATGTGGTACTTTCTCTCTATGTGTTTGGTCGTCTTGTGGATCCTGGGTTCCTTAGAATTTACCACTGCACCCGAGTTATCACAATAAATTATGATACTCTTAGACAAATTAGGTACCACTCCTAGATCCAAGAGGTAGTTCCGGAACCATACAGCCTCTTTAGCAGCTTCAGAAGCAGCTACATACTCGGCTTCCATGGTGGAGTCTGCAATGCACTTCTGCTTTGCACTCCGCCATGATACGGCTCCACCTCCCAAGGTAAACACATAGCCAGAGGTAGATCTCTTCTCATCCCGGTCAGCCTGGAAATCCGAATCGGTATAACCCAAAAGAGTTAGACTGTCTGACTGGTAAACTAGCCTATAATCTTGAGTCCTTTTCAAGTACTTGAGAATATGCTTTACCGCAGTCCAGTGTCCTGGTCCAGGGTTTGACTGATATCTTGCAAACATGCCAACGACATAACAAATATCAGGTCTCGTGCAAAGCATTGTATTCATGAGGCTACCTACAGCGGAAGCATATGGTACCTTCCTCATTTCCTCAACCTCACTAGGCGTCTTAGGACACGTGTCCTTAGACAGAGAAATGTCAAGTCTGAAAGGTAGCAACCCTATCTTGGTAGTTTGCATGCTGAAACGAGCAATCACAATATCAATGTAGGACGCTTGAGATAAACTCAACATCCTTTTCTGGCGATCACGAACAACCTTGATCCCCAGGATGTACGCTGCATCTCCTAAGTCCTTTATTTGAAATTGTTCGGATAACCACTTCTTTATGTCCGATAATAGCGCCACATTGTTGCCAATGAGGAGGATATCATCTACATACCATTGGCATCTAAACGGTACACGCAACTTTCGTTTTCACAACGAGTAAATCCATAGGATTTAATGACCTCGTTAAAATATTTGTTCCATGACCTCGAAGCTTGCTTAAGTCCATAAATGGACTTCTTCAGCTTCCATACAAGATGCTCTTCGCCCTTCTTCACAAACTCTTCGGGTTGCTGCATATAGATGTCCCTTCCTTCTTCAAGGAAACCGTTTAAGAAAGCGGTTTTGACATCCATTTGCCAAACCTCATGGTTCATGTGGGTTGTATTTAGACTTATTAAATCTCCGTATTTAAAACATCCGACATCCATTAATTAATTAGAGCTCTGACAGCTTAAATTAATTAATCTCTTTGTAATCCTCAAGCAGTACCACTCAAACTTTATTATTGCGCCTGAACTTAATCAACATGCAGGGTTTAACGCAATAAACCTTATTGAGCTCCTTAAGGGGATGTCATTATCCTATACCAGATACGGGTACTAATATAGATAATCAAATATCATATATTGACCGCTATCACCCAAGATACAGAGTACTTAAGTTACTATATAACTCTCACCCATAGTAAGTCAAAGTGATATACGAATCAACATATATATTTGAAATCTTATTAGTATTAAGATTCTATTAAGTCACCGAAAACTTGATTCTTCACTTAAGTCGGAGAGAATAATACATCTCATAGTGGTCCTATCAATACGTTATGACGTACCAATATAGACAAGTAGTCAAGGCAAATTACTTCCATCAATACTGCAGCCTAAACCAATGACTCGTCCTAAAATCATTTAGGCTGTGATCATTTTATATCTCTTAAGGTTATTCCAATTATATGGTCTTCTGTGATCTACAACACACCATATAATCTACTTATAAAGAGATAAGGAACATACATATGCAATCACGAACACAATCAGATAGGAGATTAAACAGTGCACATAGGAATCATTGTATACAAGCATAAAACGTTCTTGCTTTCAGTATACAAATCCAACAATCTCCCACATATACTAAAGCAAACTTTTAGTATACAATGCGTCTAAATACTAGCTATTACAACACTATCACTTCTTCTCCCACTTATACTGAAAGTTTTTCCCTAAGTGGGTGGCATCAACCGCAATCACATTCCACGAGCATGCTTCTCGTAGGCCTTTTGTGGCAAACTCGTCGTGAAAGGGTCAGCTAAGTTCTCCAAGGTATTGATCTTCTCAACCAGCACATCTCTTCTGTTTACGATTTCTCGTATGATGTGGTACTTTCTCTCTATGTGTTTGGTCGTCTTGTGGATCCTGGGTTCCTTAGAATTTACCACTGCACCCGAGTTATCACAATAAATTATGATACTCTTAGACAAATTAGGTACCACTCCTAGATCCAAGAGGTAGTTCCGGAACCATACAGCCTCTTTAGCAGCTTCAGAAGCAGCTACATACTCGGCTTCCATGGTGGAGTCTGCAATGCACTTCTGCTTTGCACTCCGCCATGATACGGCTCCACCTCCCAAGGTAAACACATAGCCAGAGGTAGATCTCTTCTCATCCCGGTCAGCCTGAAAATCCGAATCGGTATAACCCAAAAGAGTTAGACTGTCTGACTGATAAACTAGCCTATAATCTCGAGTCCTTTTCAAGTACTTGAGAATATGCTTTACCGCAGTCCAGTGTCCTGGTCCAGGGTTTGACTGATATCTTGCAAATATGCCAACGACATAACAAATATCAGGTCTCGTGCAAAGCATTGTATTCATGAGGCTACCTACAGCGGAAGCATATGGTACCTTCCTCATTTCCTCAACCTCACTAGGCGTCTTAGGACACATGTCCTTAGACAGAGAAATGTCAAGTCTGAAAGGTAGCAACCCTATCTTGGTAGTTTGTATGCTGAAACGAGCAATCACAGTATCAATGTAGGACGCTTGAGATAAACTCAACATCCTTTTCTGGCGATCACGAACAACCTTGATCCCCAGGATGTACGCTGCATCTCCTAAGTCCTTTATTTGAAATTGTTCGGATAACCACTTCTTTATGTCTGATAATAGCGCCACATTGTTGCCAATGAGGAGGATATCATCTACATACCATTGGCATCTAAACGGTACACGCAACTTTCGTTTTCACAACGAGTAAATCCATAGGATTTAATGACCTCGTTAAAATATTTGTTCCATGACCTCGAAGCTTGCTTAAGTCCATAAATGGACTTCTTCAGCTTCCATACAAGATGCTCTTCGCCCTTCTTCACAAACCCTTCGGGTTGCTGCATATAGATGTCCCTTCCTTCTTCAAGGAAACCGTTTAAGAAAGCGGTTTTGACATCCATTTGCCAAACCTCATGGTTCATGTGGGTTGTATTTAGACTTATTAAATCTCCGTATTTAAAACATCCGACATCCATTAATTAATTAGAGCTCTGACAGCTTAAATTAATTAATCTCTTTGTAATCCTCAAGCAGTACCACTCAAACTTTATTATTGCGCCTGAACTTAATCAACATGCAGGGTTTAACGCAATAAACCTTATTGAGCTCCTTAAGGGGATGTCATTATCCTATACCAGATACGGGTACTAATATAGATAATCAAATATCATATATTGACCGCTATCACCCAAGATACAGAGTACTTAAGTTACTATATAACTCTCACCCATAGTAAGTCAAAGTGATATACGAATCAACATATATATTTGAAATCTTATTAGTATTAAGATTCTATTAAGTCACCGAGAACTTGATTCTTCACTTAAGTCGGAGAGAATAATACATCTCATAGTGGTCCTATCAATACGTTATGACGTACCAATATAGACAAGTAGTCAAGACAAATTACTTCCATCTATACTGCAGCCTAAACCAATGACTCGTCCTAAAATCATTTAGGCTGTGATCATTTTATATCTCTTAAGGTTATTCCAATTATATGGTCTTCTGTGATCTACAACACACCATATAATCTACTTATAAAGAGATAAGGAACATACATATGCAATCACGAACACAATCAGATAGGAGATTAAACAGTGAACATAGGAATCATTGTATACAAGCATAAAACGTTCTTGCTTTCAGTATACAAATCCAACAATCTCCCACATATACTAAAGCAAACTTTTAGTATACAATGCGTCTAAATACTAGCTATTACAACACTATCACTTCTTCTCCCACTTATACTGAAAGTTTTTCCCTAAGTGGGTGGCATCAACCGCAATCACATTCCACGAGCATGCTTCTCGTAGGCCTTTTGTGGCAAACTCGTCGTGAAAGGGTCAGCTAAGTTCTCCAAGGTATTGATCTTCTCAACCAGCACATCTCTTCTGTTTACGATTTCTCGTATGATGTGGTACTTTCTCTCTATGTGTTTGGTCGTCTTGTGGATCCTGGGTTCCTTAGAATTTACCACTGTACCCGATTTATCACAATAAATTATGATACTCTTAGACAAATTAGGTACCACTCCTAGATCCAAGAGGTAGTTCCGGAACCATACAGCCTCTTTAGCAGCTTCAGAAGCAGCTACATACTCGGCTTCCATGGTGGAGTCTGCAATGCACTTCTGCTTTGCACTCCGCCATGATACGGCTCCACCTCCCAAGGTAAACACATAGCCAGAGGTAGATCTCTTCTCATCCCGGTCAGCCTGGAAATCCGAATCGGTATAACCCAAAAGAGTTAGACTGTCTGACTGATAAACTAGCCTATAATCTCGAGTCCTTTTCAAGTACTTGAGAATATGCTTTACCGCAGTCCAGTGTCCTGGTCCAGGGTTTGACTGATATCTTGCAAACATGCCAACGACATAACAAATATCAGGTCTCGTGCAAAGCATTGTATTCATGAGGCTACCTACAGCGGAAGCATATGGTACCTTCCTCATTTCCTCAACCTCACTAGGCGTCTTAGGACACATGTCCTTAGACAGAGAAATGTCAAGTCTGAAAGGTAGCAACCCTATCTTGGTAGTTTGTATGCTGAAACGAGCAATCACAGTATCAATGTAGGACGCTTGAGATAAACTCAACATCCTTTTCTGGCGATCACGAACAACCTTGATCCCCAGGATGTACGCTGCATCTCCTAAGTCCTTTATTTGAAATTGTTCGGATAACCACTTCTTTATGTCTGATAATAGCGCCACATTGTTGCCAATGAGGAGGATATCATCTACATACCATTGGCATCTAAACGGTACACGCAACTTTCGTTTTCACAACGAGTAAATCCATAGGATTTAATGACCTCGTTAAAATATTTGTTCCATGACCTCGAAGCTTGCTTAAGTCCATAAATGGACTTCTTCAGCTTCCATACAAGATGCTCTTCGCCCTTCTTCACAAACCCTTCGGGTTGCTGCATATAGATGTCCCTTCCTTCTTCAAGGAAACCGTTTAAGAAAGCGGTTTTGACATCCATTTGCCAAACCTCATGGTTCATGTGGGTTGTATTTAGACTTATTAAATCTCCGTATTTAAAACATCCGACATCCATTAATTAATTAGAGCTCTGACAGCTTAAATTAATTAATCTCTTTGTAATCCTCAAGCAGTACCACTCAAACTTTATTATTGCGCCTGAACTTAATCAACATGCAGGGTTTAACGCAATAAACCTTATTGAGCTCCTTAAGGGGATGTCATTATCCTATACCAGATACGGGTACTAATATAGATAATCAAATATCATATATTGACCGCTATCACCCAAGATACAGAGTACTTAAGTTACTATATAACTCTCACCCATAGTAAGTCAAAGTGATATACGAATCAACATATATATTTGAAATCTTATTAGTATTAAGATTCTATTAAGTCACCGAGAACTTGATTCTTCACTTAAGTCGGAGAGAATAATACATCTCATAGTGGTCCTATCAATACGTTATGACGTACCAATATAGACAAGTAGTCAAGACAAATTACTTCCATCTATACTGCAGCCTAAACCAATGACTCGTCCTAAAATCATTTAGGCTGTGATCATTTTATATCTCTTAAGGTTATTCCAATTATATGGTCTTCTGTGATCTACAACACACCATATAATCTACTTATAAAGAGATAAGGAACATACATATGCAATCACGAACACAATCAGATAGGAGATTAAACAGTGAACATAGGAATCATTGTATACAAGCATAAAACGTTCTTGCTTTCAGTATACAAATCCAACACAACCTTCCTATGCTTGGTATATACAAAGAATACCAAAGAAAAGAAATTGTGGGTTCTCAAAAAAGAAAAAAGAAATGAAATAGTGATTCTTTGTTTGATTCCATGTATTCTTATGATTGGTAGCTAGAAATGAAGTTTATCAATTGAATGAAATTATTTTATTTTACTAATTTACCTTTTACATCATTTTAAGTTAAATATATATATATATATATATATATATATATATATATATATATATATCTATAAATTTCACAAATTATAGTTTTTTATTGTATTCGTTATACTGGAAATAGTTACTTTAGTTATGTTTTGTACTCTTTTACTTTTCCATTAATACAAGCCTTATTCTCATCATAGTTACTTTAGTTAAACACATTTTTTAATGATTTAGACCCAATGTTTTTAGTACATATAAGTTCGAAAAAAAAATCAGTTAGTAAATGTAATTGTTGATGTACAATAAACAAGAAAAAAAATAAAATAGAACCGTACGTGAAAGAAAGAAAGAGAACAAATTATATAAAATAAATACATAGAATCTTATTATATATGATTATGTAATGTGTTGCATCAATTTCAATCCATATATTAGCCTATTGCTTATATAAAGTTGATGATATTTTATTTTTTTTAGATATTTATTTATTCAAAAAATACTTTTTATATTTTGAGCTTAATAATAATAATAATAATAATAATAATAATAATAATAATAATAATAATAATAATAATAATAATAATAATAATAATAATAATAATGATAATAGTGATGATTATAATGATGTATGTCTCATATAAATATACATGTCAAAATTTAAATTTAGAAAGATTAAGAATTGAATGGAATGGCTAATACTACTATGGTAGGTGGAAGGAATGGTGCTTCTCATGGAGGTAAGAATGTTGATTGCAAATAGAATGATGATTCCCACAAAGAAAATGTACCAAGCAAAAGAATATAATTAAGGTGGGAATTATATATCATCCCATTCTCACCTCAATTCAATCGTATAATCACCTCCTTCCGCTCTTGCATATTTATTCTCCCTACGCTCTTCTTCCTTCTTCTCTCTAGCTTACAACACTGAGTCCACGTTTGATTGGTCATTTTTAAAGGTTGGAAAGAGATTCAATCAATTGAATTCATTACTTGTTGTTTGATTTGGGTAATGAGTTAACTATTACCCTTATTTGAGGATAACTCAATCACTCAATTTATTACCCTCAAAATAGAGGAGAAACAAAAGAAATGGAATCCCTTACTAGTTATTTCTTTTCATTGTTGAACCAAACACTCAATAAAAATAATAGTTATTGTTCTATTTTTTTTCATTTCTCTACTTCGAACCAAACAAGTGCTCTGTTATACATATTTTTGAAATGTGATTCAATATCAAATGCAAATAATCTAGTCTGCAAAATTAACGCCATTGGAAAATGCGTATGGTTAATCATGTCTCTTTTCTTGGGAAATTTACTCCGAAACCTCTATATCATCATATCTCTTGGTATTTATATTTGTTTCTGCTATCCACATTGGAGTACCACTATGGCAATTGATAATCTCTATGATATGGAAGAGTTGATAAATTTTGTAAAAATCGAGTAATTGACATGCGCACCTGTGTGGAAACAGATTAAATAACACATCTTAACAAGGATCGTATGAAATTACAACTCTCTTCAATCCTAATATGACAAATATATTTTAAAACATGCATTCTCCTTACATCATTTGCACATCCCCACCAACCCCACCCAACTTATTGAAAAGTCGTTTTACCCGATCATCGATTAGTAAAAAAGAATTTATTGGTCAACTATTTAAGGTCAAATATTAATTAATTGGCGTAACCTGTTGAATTTAAAAATTATTACTTTTTGTATCTCCAAATAAATATTCATATTTTCTTTGGTTTATCTACTAAATGAATACTTCTCTTTTTTTTTCTTCTTTTTTTTAAGTGTACTCCACACGACTCAATCATATTAAAATTAAAATTCTTATTTTATTTACACATTTAATCAATTTATTTGTGTTATTTCAGAGACGGAGAGAGTATTATTAATAGAAGGCATCCTATGAAGACAACAACTTGATGTTGGATTGTTATATTCTCATCGATCGTTCTATATTTGGACTCAATACAAATATTGAACACTTATTTTAAGGAAAGAGAAAGAGAGATATCTAATAAATTAAGGAGTCTCAATACACGAGTACTCTAACACACTCACAAGTTTTTTCCAATTCCTCTGGAGTTTCTCTAGGGCTTTTGAGAAAATAGCTTTTCGCCTTCACCTGCGATCTGTCTTCCCTCTGCGAAAGGATAGTGTGACCTTTTTCTTCGCTCTGAATATGGATCCGGTTGAGATTCAACGACTCGTGGATCAACTGAAACTTTCGGAGGAAGCGGACCAAGCTACGGTGCCGCTCACGTCTAAACTCACCGAGCAGTTACGGGACAAAACCAAATTCTGCCTGGCTGGGAAGGTATTCGCCAACAAACAAATCAACAGGGATTTATTGGTGACACACCTACCGAATATCCTTCAAACAACTCAGCGGGTGGATATTGAGATTGTTGGATCTAATATTTTCGTGGCTCACTTCAAATCGACCATGGATAAAAAATTTGCGTTGAATGGAGGCCCGTGGCACTTCTTTCACGATCTCCTATTATTCTCTGAAATTGAAGGTTTCCAGAACCCTTCTGAAGTTAAATTTGAGAACTTTACTGGTTGGATCCAGTGCCATAATCTTCTGGTGGCCTGTATGCACCCTGAAGTTATTAAGCGTATTGGTGAACAGATTGGGTCAGTTATCGAAGTTGATATGGGAGCCGATGGTCTTTGTTTGGGAAGATTTGCCCGGGTTCGGGTTAGCTGGCTTTTATCTAGACCCCTGCAAAGGTGTATACGTTTATTACCTGATGGAGAGATGGAGGGAACGATTATTATCCTCCTCTATGAAAAGATACCTAACTTTTGCTTTAAATGCGGAAAAATTGGGCATCTTTATCGTTTCTGTGATGAGTCAACCATGACCACCCAGGAGACGAAATATGGCACGTGGCTGATGGCGCCCAAAACTTTTGTCCCTAGCTGAAAGGCGGCCCCAAATAAACAGCACACTTCTGGAGTGCCCTCGCAATCCAAGTCAGAACAAGGAGACAGCCATTTCCAGGTGATAAACGTGCTGGAACGTAGCTCGCCTACACGTAACCTGCTGATAGTTGATTCGATTGAGCCTCTCATGGCTAAAGCCATTACTCCAAAATGTTTTAACTCTACCTCAGGGGATACCAATACTAGATCTAAGACGGAGTCCGGAGGAAAGGAGAACCTGGTAGATGAAAGGGAGATGGAGTCGGATAAGGGTGGCTCGAAGGGGGGCGACATGGTTGTCAGAGATAGTCCTGGGAGAAGGACTAGTAGCTGGAAAAGGCAATCGAAGACGAACAAGGTGATTTCTGCGGAGAGAGGGGGGAGAGGGGGTAGAGGTGGCAGGGGGAAAAATTCGAGCATGAAGGAGAAGAAGATAGAAGCTTTTGAGCAGGGGAATGTTGGTAATTTTGATAAAGATGACAACTCTACACTTGAACCTATCTCTACTGATATAAATGTGGCCTCTACATTTGGCAGCAAGAAAAGAAATGGGGACCTCGTCTGTGATGTGGGGATAGAGGCCCCTTGTCTTAAGCATCCATGTCTCACTGATGAAACCGATATGAAATCAACCGCGGAGGCTGCTGAGCAGCCCCGCCGATCCCAATGAATTGCATAATTTGGAATGCTCGGGGGTTGGGCAAACCTCGAGCATTCCAGGAGCTTCGTCGGATGGTTTTCGGCTTGTCCCCTGTTTTACTTTTTATTTGTGAAACGAAAACTCATGTTAGTAAGTGCGAGCAGTGGAGATCTATGCTAGCCTTTGACGGACATTTTGTGGTGAACCCTCGGGGTGCTAGCGGAGGACTTATGATGTTTTGGAAGAGTCCTTTGAGTGTGGATATTAAAAGCTTTTCTCTGGGTCATATCGATTGTGTGGTCTCTGTGGATGATAAGAAATGGAGATTTACCGGTTTTTATGGCAATCCCGAACTTTCAAAGAGGCATCATTCATGGGAGCTTTTAAGACGTCTCGCAGGAATGCCTATGGATCTTATCCCTTGGATTTTAGGGGGAGATTTTAATGAGATCTTATGTCAACACGAGAAGAAAGGAGGCAACAAGAAATCTTGGTCCCAAATGTTGAATTTTCGTTCTGCTATTGAGACTTGCGATTTGAAGCCGATTAAGAACAATGCTGATTTTACATGGACTAATAAGAGAGAAGGAGCAGGTTCTGTTCAGGAACTTCTTCATCGATTCTTCACCAATGAACAAGGTTGTCTTGCCTTTGGCAATAATTTGGCTACTGTTCTGGATAACTATGGCTCGGACCATAGAGCTGTTTTACTCAGATTGGAGGATAAGGAAGGAGGGTCTGCGAAGGGTGGTGAAAAAAGGTTCTTTTTCGAACAAAAATGGATGCTTGATGGTTCGTTCTCAGCAGACTTGCTGATGAACTGGAGATTATTTGGGGGTCAACCTACGCATGATCGTCTTCGAAGGTGCCAAAGTTTCCTTTCTAAATGGGTCAATTCTGAGTTTAAGAATCCCACGAAGAAGCTTGAAGAGCTACGGAAGAAGAGAGTCTTGATTCTTAACAGAAATGCCCACAAAGACAAGAGTGCCGAACTACGCGAGCTTAATGAAGCTATTGAACGCCTTTCTGAGGCCGAGGAGATCCACTGGAAACAGAGGTCGCGGGCAGTTTGGCTTAGCGATGGCGACCGCAACTCTAAATTCTTTCACACTTTTGCTTCTGAGAGAAAACGAAAGAATCGCATCCAATTTTTGATTGATCCGTTTGTGTGGTTAAGAAGGACGACAAAGAGAAGGCCTTGATTGTTCAAAACTTTTTTACTGACCTTTTTCGGTCAAATTTCCCGCAGGCGATCGACTTTGACAACGTTACCTTGCATGTGTCGCACAAGTTTAATGAGGCCTCTCAACAATTCTTGGCTGCACCTTTTACTTGTGAGGAGGTTAGAAAAGCCATCTTCCAGATGAACCCCCATAAAGCCCCGGGGCCGGATGGTTTCCCACCTTTTTTTCTTCAAAAGTACTGGAGTGAGATCGGTGAAGCTATTACCCGGGATGTGCTGCTTATTCTTAATGGGGAATCAAGCATCAGAGAATGGAATTACACACTCATTGTGCTTATTCCAAAAACTAAAAGCCCCAAGAATGTTAGTGATTTCCGCTCGATCAGTTTGTGTAACACCATTTATAAAATTGTAGCTAAAGCTTTGGCGAATAGGCTTAAACGGGTCCTTGGGGATGTGATTGATGAATCCCAAAGTGCGTTCGTTCCTGGCCGTTTGATTTCTGATAATATCCTTATTGGGTACGAGTGCATGCACAGACTTAGAAACCAAAAGACGGGTAGACATGGTTTTGCAGCGGCCAAGCTCGACATGAGCAAGGCATATGACCGTGTGGAGTGGGATTTTTTGAGGGCTATGATGACTGCTATGGGTTTTCCACAAGGCTTTTTAAACACGATCATGGACTGTGTGTCCACCGCTCATTTTGGGTTTGTCATTAACAGTAAGGTTTTTGGTTCTGTTCTGCCGTCTAGAGGCCTCCGACAAGGTTGTCCACTCTCGTCATTCTTATTTGCAATCTCTGCACAGGGGTTCTCAGCTATGCTTCAAAGCTACGAGCACCAAGCGAAGTTTGAAGGGGTCAAAGTGGCCAAGTCTAGTCCGACGATTTCCCACCTTTTCTTCGCTGATGACAGCCTTCTTTTCTTCAGGGCTAAAGGGAATGGAGCGCTTGCTATCCGACAAGTGCTCGAAATTTACTCGCGTGCGTCTGGTCAGGTTATCAACCTTGAGAAGTCAGCTGTCAGCTTTAGCCCATGTACTGAGAAGCAAGATATGGCTGACGTTATCCAAGCTTTGGGCATTCGGGAAACTAATGGTCACGCTATTTATCTTGGGCTTCCTACTTTTGTGATGAGGCAAAAGAGACTCCAGTTCGACTATCTTACGGAGTGTATCAGTAAGAAGCTCGACTCCTGGAAGAACAAGTTTTTCTCGGCCGGAGGTAAAGAGGTGCTTCTCAAGTCTATTATTCAAGCGATTCCAACTTACACTATGAGCTGCTTCAAAGTGCCCGATGGAGTGGTCAGTGATATCAATAAAGCCTGTGCAAATTTTTGGTGGGGTCAAACAGAGAAAGGTAGACAAATGCACTGGACTTCATGGTAATCCCTTTGCAAGCAAAAATCTAGGGGTGGAATGGGTTTTCGAGATTTGGAGGCTTTCAACCGGGCGTTGTTGGCTAAGCAAGCGTGGCACCTTGTTAAATTCCCGGATTCGCTGGTGGCAAGAGTTTTGAAAAGTAAGTACTTCAGAGAGTGCGATATTATTGAAGCTCAACCTTCATCTAATGCATCATTCTCTTGGAGATCCATCTGTTGGGGCAAAGGTTTGCTTGAGGGTGGTTTAAAGTGGAGAGTTGGAGATGGTCAAAGTATTAGAGCCTTTCATGACAAGTGGATTCCGGGGTCTGGTTCCGATTTTGCTGCTGCTGTGATGCCCAACGAAGCTTTTTCTCGTGTCTCGGATTTCATTTTGGCCGATAGGGAGTGGGACCTGCCAAAGCTCAATGACTCTTTTCTCAACTTTGAGATCGCAGCCATCACCTCAATCAACCTTAAAGAGACTCCGAAGAATGATTCTAGATTTTGGATTTTTGACGAGAAGGGCTGTTTTTCGATTAAATCTGGTTACCTTGCAGCTGTGGGGTTTTATGACCCACACCCGACATCCACGTCGGCTCCTGGTGAGTGGTGGAGTTTTTTGTGGGCTGCTAATTTACCTCCTAAGATTAAGATTTTCATGTGGAGAGCTCTCCATAACTGGATCGCTGTGGATGCGAATCTCCATCGCCATCATGTTTCTTCATCTGGTATCTGCTCATGGTGTCATCGGGATTGGGGGACGACAAAGCACTGTCTCTTTTTCTGTGAGAAAAGCCAGCTGGTCTGGAAACCTTCCCCATGGTGGTTTTTATTGAAGAGTAGCAAATATCTCAGTTTTGAAGATATTTGCTGGAAGCTCTACAAAACTTTTTCGACTGAGGACTTTGAGCTGTTTTGTGTTTATACATGGTGGATTTGGAAGCGCCTTTGTGATGAGAAACACGGAAAAGCGGTGGATGGGACTGAGGATGTGAGCTACAGATGCGCGATCTTTTTGAATAATTTCCAAGAGGCTCGTGGCTGACTTTTTGATCAGCATCAGATCCTCCCTAGAGAAGGCGACAAACGTTGGATTCCGTCGAGGAAAGGTGTGACTCGGCTGGACGTTGATGTTTCTATTCATGAGGGAAGAAATATCACTGGTGTTGGGTTCATCCTTCGTAATCACGAGGGCAAGCCTGTTGCAGCGGGAGCTCAGAGAATTGGCCGGACTCAGACGACACTTATGGGTGAACTCCACGCTTTGTTGATTGGGATTGGTTATAGTCTTGAGAATGATGTCGGCCCCATTATTGCCTATTCTGATTCTATCCTCGCAATTCACGTGCTGCACGACGAGAAGAGTAGCTCTAATTCTCTTTGTGATGATCTTTTGTCGGCTTTTGCTCATGCTAGAGAGCATTGTGTGATTGACTTTCGACATGTTCGTAGGGAGGCCAATGGCGCTGCCCATTGTTTAGCGAGTTTCGCTTCTTCTATCGATGATGTAATCATTTGGAAGTCGGATTTCCCGATCTGGCTTACAGATATTCTTCATCGGGACTTAATATAATTCTCTATCTTTGCTTCAAAAAAAAAAAAAATACACGAGTACTCTCAAACAGTAAACCTTCACTCCATAATTTCTTTTTTTTTCTCGAAAAATATGCATGATGTGATTCTAAGTTGTCTTCTTTCTCATCCATCTGCCTTCTTTCGTAGGAGAAAAAGGAAAAGAAACATGAAATCTAACCACCAAAAAACATCAATCGCGTTCTATCTGTTCGATCCTGAACTAAATTGATTTTTTTTTAGTTGTTTAACTAAATTGTATTGCTTTTTAATTATGCTTGGTGTTATTTAAAAATTATTGATTGCTATCTATATGTATTTGGACTACATTTATTGAGTTATTAGTACAAAACTGTGGCTAATAGAAAATGGGAAAACGAATGATAAATTTAAAAAATATAATTAACAACATAGGAGGACCTTAGCTCTTACTTTCAAAATTGTGTGAAGAATTAGGAGATACGAATTTGCTACAACTCGAAATGTTGGAATATTGTTGAAAGTTCTTAAAAGTTGAGTCTTTTTTTAAAAAAAAATAATAAAAAAAATAAAAAAAATTGTTACAACCAAATAAAGGAAAAAACTCACTCACACTCTAGCTCCTAGGGTGACTCGAACCCCTGACCTATTGGTTGGAGGGGAAGCGTCTTACCAACAAACTGCGCTTCATCGTCTCTTAAAAGTTGAGTCTAATTTGCAACAGAGTCAAAATTTTATGATTTAAGTAATTTTTTTCAAGAAAAAAATAATTGATTAGTTAAATCTCGGGAAAGGGTACTTGCCAAATATTTGGGCTCGAGCTGTGGAGCACAATATTTCATCTATCCTACTCCTAAATGTCAAAAGAAATATGGGGCTTTATTATCTGAAACCCCACATCAAGTAAACATAAAATAGATAAGTCTTGCAAGAAAAGGATGAACATGCGTTTCTAATTAATGTTGAACATTTTAAGAAAAAAAATCATTGAGACCGTACTCCTAATGCAACAGTATGTTATACTAATGTTTTATACGGTACCGAATCTTGCAATAATGAACATTCTACAAAAAGGGTCAGTATTTTTTTAAAATGAGCTTCTTTTTTTTTGAGAGAAACGAGAGAAAATTTATTGAACACACTGGCATGGAACATGGAGATGACTCTCCACAAACAACGGGGGTTCATTCCAAACATGAAGTGTAGATACATCCCATGCAGCCATTGCTAAGCAATGAGCTATAGCATTTCGATTCCTTCTAACACGGCGGATCCTAAAACCAGACAACAACAGAAGTTCTCGTCGACAGTGGTCTGTGATAGCACCAAACTCAGTGAAATTTCTTCCAGGCGACTCGATTGCTTCGCACGCCAACTTACTGTCAGACTCCACCCATCCATTCACTAAGCCTAACTCTTTAATCCATGACAACACTTCCTTAATACCCAAAAGCTCCACTTCCTCCACGATGTGTCTTCCCGGAAGTTTAATAGATTTACCCCTAACAAATTGGCCACCATAGTTTTGAATTACAATTCCAATACCTGTTGCGTTCTGATCCGTGAAGAACGCAGCATCAACCCCGCACCGATACCAGCTATCAGGGAGCACATGCCACCCTGCACACACCAGCTGGTTCACGTTACTTGCTGGCTTGGAGTGAACAGCAGCTTGAGCCAGAATCCAATCTTCCTTGCAGCTGGCAGCCATTAAAACAGACCTTGAAGAGCTGGGGACAACATTTTCCCAGATAGCCTTGTTCCGGTCTTTCCAAATGTGCCATAGAATCATGCAAACATTTGCAGCAAGGATGCTATCTTCGTTGGAGATAATCAAAAAAAGAGCTGAACAAAAAGACTCATTACTAACCTTGACATTATCCATGAAGCTCGCGAAACCCCCAATCCTCCAACAATCATCGGCAAAGGGACAAGCAAGAAAGATATGCCAAAGATTATCATAACTCTCCTTACAAATCCCACACTCCCCTCCAACTGTAACTCCTCGTGAAAGTAAGTTCTCTTTAGTGGGAAGATTGTTCTTTGCTGCCCTCCAAAGGAAGGATTTCACCTTCAGAGGTACCTCCATCTTCCATAGCTTATCCCAACGGCCATCTTCCCCAAAATTCTGATCAAGTGTAAGAGAGTTGGCAAGTCGATAAGCCGACTTCATCGTATAACCTCCATGCTTCGAGAACTTCCAGATAAGCATATCCGACTCCACTCTCGGCATAAGAGGAATAGAAATGATGGAGTTTACATCCTCCTCGTTCAGCACCTGCTTCATAAATTCAATGTTCCACTCCCGATTATTCTGCAGAATAAGGGTGCTAACTCTGTCTTCCTCCATCCCAGGAGGGCAGTGCGCCGAGACCCGGGAGTTGCCTTCTCTTCTCAGCCAATGATCCCTAAAAATTTGGACACTAGCGCCATCTCCAATCCTCCACCTCACACCACTTCTGGCCAAATCTTGCGCTGAATGAATACTTCGCCAAGTATAGCTGGGATTATGCCCCAAACTGGCTGTAAGGAAGTTACCGTGACAGAAGTACTTGGCCTTTAAGACTCTGGACACGAGAGCATCGGGATCATTAATGAGACGCCACCCCATTTTAAAATGAGCTTTAAAAACTAATTAATCGCAGAAAATGCATTTGCCCCCGACACTATCTTTATCTTTATATATATAAAAAGAAAAGTAAATGTAAATAAGTTCAATTAGAAGGATATAATTGAAAATTAAGGGAAAAAATTGTAATCACAATCTCCTATAAATATGCCGATACAGTTAGCTACAAAACCACCTATTATTGTTCTAATAAACCGCCGACACTTACTTTACTTAATTACACATGTATTAATAAACTGTGAAGAATTGTACTCCATCTCTAAGCAAAATAAAATAAATAACAATATTAAATGATTGCATAATAAATAACTAAAACATTATATAATTGAAATCTTATATTGCACTAAATTTTTTATATTAAATAATTTAAATTTTCAAATATTAAATTATTTATTTTTTTAAGTAATGATATTTTTTTTAGAAACTAATTAAAATTCGTATTTCAAACTTTCAATATCTTGTGATTATTGATATTTCAAAATTATCTACATTTATCTCACTAATTGTTTTGAACATATACATGTTTAAATTTTGTTGTTCATTAGTATTATTTTAAATCTATAAATATTAAAATTAAATTTGATATTATTATATTAATTTAATAATTACAGAGAAATTCGTATATATTGTGCGATGTATAGTGATAATCTCTATATATGCGATATTTTGTAAAAGTAAATTATAATTTGTATAAAAATAAATTATACATTATAGTACATGATACTTTTAATGCATACAAATGACACTTTTAATAATAAAAAATGATAATTTTTATAAAAGCAAATACTATTGTTTACAAAATAATGATACATTATAAATTATAGTTTAATGTATATAAATGACACTTTTCAGTTGATCAGGACCGACAAGTGCAAAAAGGGGGAGAAGGTCGTTCCCAGTGTGGGTGCGAGTTTAACCAATCGCATAGTTTGCCCTAACTAGAAAGTTTGTCGAGATTAAATATAAAGCTTAAGAAAAGTATATATGTAATATATGTATATTTTCAAAGTTTTCACATTTCCTTTATATTTAATAAAAGTGTTGGGAACCCCATGGAATATCAGGTTTTATTTGATGATACCAAAATCCTTAGGTTTAATTTGTAATAGATTAGAACTGTTTTGAACTCAAGTGTTAGAGTTTGTTTCTAGTTTAGTTAGCAGTTCTGAAGACTGAAGATTGAAGACTGAAGAACTGAAGACTGAAGTATCAGTTGAATAATCAGTTCAGAACTGATTACTTAATGCGTGCTTCGAGGACTCAACAGACTGACACAAAAGTCAAGTATCAGTTAAACATTCTTCCTTGAACTGAACTTCCAACGTTCAAAGGAAGCCACGTGCTTATACAGTACAGCCGCATTAAATGCAGAGATCTCAGGATCATCCATCTCTGCAGAGGTCATTCTTATTTGGTGGCTACTTTATCAGAGACGTCACATCTCCTGTCCCTCAAGAGAGCCGTTTCCACCAAACAAGGAACCTCGAAGATTGAAGCCTCAGCCCAAATTCGAATTGCTCTCCAACGGAAGAAATCTTGAAGACGTTCTCCGCCAACAGATCTATTCAAGACCTCTCCAATAAATAGCGCTCGAGGATCAACTTCAATCTTCACCGATTCAACGACCTAAGCTGAAGCTCTGCCGAAATTGCTACTCAGCCCAAAGCTTAATCTCCCCAAAGCTTGAATCGAAGAAGAGAATTCCAAAGCCAAAATCAGTCACTACTGATTACACATTCTCTTAGACCTTAGGCATATATCTGTTTACCCAGAAGCCCAGGTCAAAACTTGCTCCAAAGAACTTGTTCTTTGAAGTCTAGTTGGCAAGTTTTTCAAACCTCCTTTCGTGAGAAAGAAACCGAGTGTTTGAGTGAAAAGGAGTTTAGGAAGGTACTCTGACTCCGTGAGATCCTAGTGCAAGGTCGTGCTAGGAGTGAGAAATCCGACGCGAGTGAAGCGTGGGTACTGAAGTAAGGTCTCTTCAGTGAAACAGTTGTGTGCACCCGGCAAGCACACGGTTCGGTTTGCAGTGCACCAGTTAAGCACTTGCGGAGTTGATTGTTGGTCTGATCAACCGACCGTGAATGTAGGAAAGTGTTTTCCGAACCACATAAAACTCTCTGTTATTTATAGCTTTCAGTCTTTACATTCTTATCTGTGTTCTTACTGTTGATAAACTGAATACTGAATAACTGCAAAGAGAAACCTAAGACTAACAACGTGCTCAACCGAGGCTATTACGAAACAAGTTTATTTTCGCTGCGTGTGATATCAGTCTGACTAATCTATCCTCTGATAGTCAGGAAGACTTATATCATCTCTGTTTTAGCAAACTCGACTGAAGCCCTTACGTGCATCAGTTAAGTTCCAGTGACTTAACTGATAACTCATTATTGAAGAGTTTTCAGTATCAGTCGTCAACCCTGTTTGGTCAAAACTTTTCAGTCAACAGGTGTCATAGTTTGCGTGTAAAGTTTCGTTTTGATCTCATTCTTGAGATCCCTCTATTTTTAGAGAAAATTGTAAAAATAGCCCATAGGTGTATTCCCCCCGCCATACACCTATTCGAGACCCACCCTCCGGACCTAACAATTGGTATCAGAGCAGGTTGTTCGCAAGAACAGTTTGTTTCTGACTAGGTTCTAATTGAACTATATCCTTTTTCTCAAAGGTCTCAAAAAACCTTTCTCTTTCAAGTAGTGCTTGTTATTTGCTGTTATCTGTTGTTATGGAGACTAACCATGGCAGGTTATCTTTTTACCTATGTTTAGTATTGAAAAATACGACATATGGAAATTTCGGCTTGAAAGCTTCCTCGTTTCCCAACATTGCCGAATGTGGGAAGTCATCACCAATGGAGCAATCATCATCACCGAAACTGTCAAAAGAATTCCAGTTGATCCTTCCCTGGATCCATTCGATGAAGTCCAGAACAAGCAGAAGGCAGACTTCACCACAGAAGAAAGGAAGCAAGATGAGCTTGACAATCTTGCCAAGAGCATCATCTCCAGCACAGTACCAGACAAGCATGTCACCAAGATCATCAAGTGTCAAAGTGCAAAGGAGATGTGGGACATTCTTGAAAGAATGTGCGTAGGCTCTGAGGAAATCAAGGAGAACAAGCTATCCATTGCTTGTCAAAAGTTCGATTCCTTCCTCATGCTCAAGAATAAATCTGTCGAAGAGATGGAACTCAGATTCAATCAAATCCTGAATGAAGTTGAATCCATCTCGAAGGACAAGTACACTCAACGAGAAATCAATTTGAAGATTCGTCGAGCACTGCCACGAGGAGAATGGCAGATCTACTCAGTCGCTCATCAGCATAAGCCTGGATTCAGTCAGCTCCCGACAAACAAGCTTTTCTCTGATCTCATGGCAAATGAGTTTGACCTTCAGAGAAATTTTGGAATCAAGAAGGCTGGAGGATTAGACGAAGATGGTCCTTCAACCTCAAGAGGAGCAGCACTGAAAGCTTCAGCAAGAGAAAGCAAGAAGCAAACAAAGGAACCAGCGGAACTCAAGCCAGAGGACATCTTCAGTCAATATGCTCTGTTGACTGAAAGATTCAACAAGATGGAGTCCGAATTTCGTAAGTACAGAAGGTTCCACAAGCAGCACTACAAAGGAAAGGAAAGAGAAAGCAACTCCAGACATTCCACTGACCGAAGCGGTGAAAGGAAGTTAGCCGCCTACGACATCAAAGATATCGAATGATTTGGATGCAAAAAGAAAGGGCACTTTCGAAATGAATGCCCTGAACTGACGCAGTCTGAGCGTAAAGAGTTGAACGCCAAAAGAGATCGCAAGTATGCGAAGAAGAAGGCGATGGTTGCTGATGATGCTGAATCCTCCAAGGACACAACAGAATCATCTGAATTCGACTCTGACAGCTCAGATGATGAGAGTCAAGCTTTGATGGCCAACGAAACTGAAAGCGTGGCTGACAACAGCTACGACAATGGAATGAATGGCTCAGAGGTAAACTCTCATTCAAAAACTCCATATACTGATAATTCCCTGATTTCTACAAGAGATCATTCAGAATCTGGAGAAGGCTCAACCTATGAAGCTGACGAGCTTGATCAGCTCATGACTGATCACTGTCAATTGAGAAAAATGTTCAAAAATCACCTCAAGCAGAATCAGATTATGGTAAAGGAGATTAATGATAAACGAGCCAAGAATCGGACAGTCATCTACTTTCCGGATGAAACTGGTCTTGATCAGCTAATCATGGAGAACAGTCAACTGGAAGAAAAGCTCAGAATCTCCAACTCAGAATGTGATAGAGCTTCTCATGAAATCAAGAGGCTCAATCGCAAACTGGAAGAAACAGTCAAAGACTGCATGATGAAGTCTCCCATGATAAACAACTTTCCTTCGAAAGGTCTTGTTGAAAGCATTGGAGGGAAGGTTGCAGCTGATAAAAGAAAGAATGTCATGATCAATTCAAAGGACGATACTTCTGAAATCACCACATCAGAAGAATCAAGAGATCATGATATGGATTAAGTTCGCAAACGCAAACTGATGGCAAGAACAAATGTTCCACCTCCACGAAGCTACAGACGAGCAAAGGAGGCCCCCAACCAGATCACTCTACTAAGAAGACTGGAAAGCAGATTTTAGTCAAAAATCGGGGAAGGAACATCCGGAATCAAGAAGAATCTTCCTCATCAGTCCAGGGGGAAGAACAATCACATCAGTCAGAAACTGAAATCAGTTCAGTTTCAGAAAGAACAACATCCATGGAGACAAAGCAATGATGAGTCTAAACGAGCCAAGCGACATCCACGACGACAAGCGACTGGACATCACATGACTCATGTCCCACGACATCAGTCAAATCTCCATCTGTCTGGAATGACTCGAGTATCTCAAGGAAGATACTTTGCCGAGCAAAGAAGACCTCAACCTCTCATCAGACAAAACAACTACAAGAGTGAGGCCTTCAAAAGGAAAGCTCAACATCAGAATGCTCATGTGCCAACCAAAGATACGACTACTTCTGTCAGACGACCAGCAAAGCGCAAGAGATCAGCAAAACCTGTTCTGAAGCAGATATGGGTTCCAAAGAGAACTCGAGCTAACATTGAAGGACCCAAATCTTGATTGGGTACCTAAATTGACTCTTCCTTGCAGGCCAAGAACGGAAAATCCAAGAAGAAGGAAGAAGTCAAAGCATCAATCAGAACGTGGTATCTTGATAGTGGCTGTTCAAAGCACATGACGGGCTACAAAGAATATCTATCCCAGTATGTTGAGAAAGCTGGATCCAAAGTTTCATTCGGAGATAACTCAATCGGAGAAACAAAAGGCTATGGTGTGCTCGACGTGGGTAACGCCAGTATCAGTAATGTTAGCTTTGTTTTTGGTCTTAAACATAATCTGTTGTTTGTGAGTCAATTTTGTGACAGTGGTTTCACAGTGAAGATCAAGAAGGATATATTCACTGTTAGAAACAATCAAAAGAAGGTGGTTCTGAAAGGATTCAGACAAGGGAGTCTCTATGTTGTTTCATGGGAAGACAGTCCTTCAGAAACATGTCTCATCAGCAAGAGTAGCTCGGAGCTCAACTGGCTGTGGCACAAGAGACTCAACCATCTCAATTTCAAGACGATCAACAAGCTTGCTAAACATCAACTGATAGAAGGTTTACCTTCTATTGTGTTCCAGAAGAAGCAAGAATGTGAAGCATGTCAAAGAGGAAAGCAGACGCGAATGTCATTCAAGTCAAAGTCAGGACACTCCTCTAGAAGAGTTCTTCAACTACTTCACATGGATCTGTTTGGCCCAATCTCCCCAAGAAGCTACAACGGTAGGAAGTACACCTTAGTTGTTGTGGATGATTATTCACGATATACTTGGTTATCTTTCTCTTCACCAAGAAGGAGACACTAGAAGAACTGCCAAAGCTGCTGAGAAGACTGAGCGTGGAAAAAGAAGTCAACATCATCAGCATCAGATCAGATCGTGGGACTGAGTTCCTCAATACTGTCATTCGTGAGTATTGTGATGAACATGGAATCAGTCATCAAACCTCTGCAACAAGGACTCCTCAATAGAACGGAGTTGCAGAAAGAAGAAACAGATCTTTGAAGGAAGCAGCAAGGACGATGCTAGCTGAATCAAAACTCCCCTTGAAGTTTTGGGCAGAAGCAGTCAACAACGCATGCTATACGTAAAATCGCTCCTTCCTCACTCAACGTCATGGAAAAACTCCATATGAGATATGGAAGAACAGAAAGCCTTCAATCTCTTATTTTCATGCTTTCGGTTCTAAGTGTTTCATTCACAACAACGACAAGAGGAGATTAAACACATTTGATAGCAAGGCTGATCCAGGAATCTTTCTTGGATATTCTGGAACTGAAAAATCCAGCAAAGCCTATCGAGTGTTTAATTCTCAAACTCTCTGTATTGAAGAAACACCTCATGTTGTATTTGATGAGTCTGCTGATGAGTTCAGGAAATAGGAAACAGAGAACGCTGAAGTTTCCAGAACTTAAAAGCAGGACACCGAACTCTCTTCAGTCCTGGTGTGGGGACCCGAAAAAGATGAAGATGCTGAAAAGCTTCAGTATCAGAAGATCAGTCAAAGGTCAGAAGTTCAGACTGGAGCCAATGTAGACGACATCAGCCAAGGGGGAACTCCTACCGATAAGGACAGAGCTGAACCAGCCGAAGATGAGCCAACTCATCTCTCACCAGTTCAGAACAATGCTCAACACCTCAGAACTATCCTGACCGAAGAGCTTCCTCCAACACCAGAAGAGATCAAGAAGTATCGAAGATGGTTTGAACTTCATTCAAAGGAGAACATCATTGGAGAACCATCAGACGGTGTCAAGACTCGAAGATCAATGTGCAACCTCGTCTTTGATATCAACCAGAACTGCATCAACGAAGATAAGAATTTCAGCTATTTCTTATCATCTACAGAGCCCAAGGATATTGAAGAAGCTCTGAAGTCCACTGAATGGGTCATTGCAATGCAAGAAGAGCTCAATGAATTCAATCGGAATTCAGTTTGGGAACTTGCGGATTGACCAGATGATGCAAATGTGATTGGCTTGAAATGGATTTTCAAGAACAAGAAAGACGAAAAAGGTCACGTTGTGAGAAACAAAGCAAGGCTAGTTGCAAAAGGATATGTTAGGTCTGGAGGTTCTCGAATAGGTGTATGGGGGGGAATACACCTATGGGCTATTTTTACAATTTCCTCTAAAAACAGAAGGATCTCAAGAATAAGATCAAAACGAAACTTTACACGCAAACTATGACACCTATTGACTGAAAACAGTTTTGACCAAATAGGGTTGACGACTGATACTGAAAACTCTTCAGTAATGAGTTATCAGTTAAGTCACTGGAACTTAACTGATGCACGTAAGGGCTTCAGTCGAGTTTGCTAAAACAGAGATGATATAAGTCTTCCTGACTATCAGAGGATAGATCAGTCAGACTGATATCACACGCAGCGGAAATAAACTTGTTTCGTAATAGCCTCGGTTGAGCACGTTGTTAGTCTTAGGTTTCTCTTTGTAGTTATTCAGTATTTAGTTTATCAACAGTAAGAACACAGATAATAATGTAAAGACTGAAAGCTATAAATAACACAGAGAGTTTTACGTAGTTCGGAAAATACTTTCTTACATCCACGGTCGGTTGATCAGACCAACAATCCACTCCGCAAGTGCTTAACTGGTGCACTGCAAACCGAACCGTGTGCTTGCCGGGTGCACACAACCGTTTCACTAAAGAGACCTTACTTCAGTACCCACACTTCACTCGCATCGGATTTTTCACTTCTAGCACGACCTTGCACTAGGATCTCACGGAGTCAGAGTACCTTCCTAAACTCCTTTTCACTCAAACACTCGGTTTCTTTCTCACGAAAGGAGGTTTGAAAAACTTGCCAACTACACTTCAAAGAACAAGTTCTTTGGGGCAAGTTTTGACCTGGGCTTCTGGGTAAACAGATATATGCCTAAGGTCTAAGAGAATGTGTGTAATCAGTAGTGACTGATTTTGGCTTTGGAATTCTCTTCTTCGATTCAAGCTTTGGGGAGATTAAGCTTTGGGCTGAGTAGCAATTTCGGCAGAGCTTCAGCTTAGGTCGTTGAATCGGTGGAGATTGAAGTTGATCCTCGAGCTCTATTTATTGGAGAGGTCTTGAATAGATCCGTTGGCGGATAATGTCTTCAAGATTTCTTCCGTTGGAGAGCATTTCGAATTTAGGCTGAGGCTTCAATCTTCGAGGTTCCTTGTTTGGTGGAAACGGCTCTCTTGAGGGACAGGAGATGTGACGTCTCTGATAAAGTAGCCACCAAATAGGAATGACCTCTGCAGAGAGGGATGATCCTGAGATCTCTGCATTTAATGCGGCTGTACTGTACAAGCACGTGGCTTCCTTTGAACGTTGGAAGTTCAGTTCGAGGAAGAATGTTTAACTGATACTTGACTTTAGTATCAGTCTGTTGAGTCCTCGCAGCACGCATTAAGCAATCAGTTCTGAACTGATACTTCAGTTGGTATCTTCAGTCTTCAGTCCTTCAGTCTTCAGTCTTCAGTCTTCAGAACTTCTAACTAAACTAGAAACGAACTCTAACACTTGAGTTCAAAATAGTTCTGGTCTATTACAAATTAAACCTAAGGATTTTGGTATCATCAAAATAAAACCTGATATTCCATGGGGTTCCCCATAATTTCCCCCTTTTTGATGATGCCAAAACCTTACAGCGGTTCTAAGCAAAACAAAGACTGAACTCAGTGCACAAGTTCTAAAACAGGGTGAAAACAATTCCCCCTTAACAATAGAACCTAATAACTTGTACTTCAGAGTTATGAACACAACAGTTCAAAACAGGAACGAGGACAAAGACATAAAACCATAATCAGAGCCTGGACAAAAAGTTATTGTCTTCAGGTTGAGATCAAAAAGAAGTTCTTTTCATTCCAATAATCTGACTGATAAGACATCAATCGAGGTACAGAGCAAACTTACATTGGAGTACAAAAGTAAATACAAAACTCATGGGAAAACCCATGGACTCCAGCAGTCTGCTTGGCTGCGCCTTGAACTTCTTGATCTTCATCTTCCTTCTTCAGTCTTCATGTTCCTAAGCTTGTTCTATTCCCACTTGTTTTCCTTCAACTTGAGGTCTTTACTGGAACGTCCTCCTTTCTACTTCTAGTGATCCTTTTGTTGTCCCATCTTCAGTCAAGAAAGAAGATGCAGGAAAAACCTTTGAGAAGGTTTTTCTCTGACTTCCAACTTTTCCCTCTTTTTGGCAACATCAAAAAGAGAGCTGATGATGGAGGCAATGATCGGATGGGACTTCAACTCCGACTCTCAAGCACTCGTGGGAGGACTTGAGAAGGGAAGAGGTCCCTAGATGCAGAAGGAAGAGGACGCCAGTGGAGAGGTGGAGAGATGAGAAGAGAGACGGAAAAGTGAAGGAGATGTAGAGATGGAGAAAGCAAAGTGAAGGAAGGGAAAGTATGTATAGCATCTTAGAGATAATCATGAGATGCAGCTATACATACTATCCGGAGGGCAAGGAGACAGACTGTAACACCCCGCATTTTCCTCATTATAAATATTTTGAGATTTATGAGAGTAAGTTATTGATGAGATGAGATTTCTAATAGGTTGAACTATTATGTTTTCAATGAAGAACTAGTGAATGAAATACTTTGAGGAAATAAGGATGTATAGAGATGATGGTTGAATATTGATGAAGTTAAAATTTTCTTTTCTTTCATTAGTGGTAGCAGCTCTGGCGAAACCGAGCTCTAGCGTAGCCGAGCTCTACTCTGGAAGCAGAGCTGAAGATTGAGCTCTGCATGTAACACCCCGTACTTTTATGAGTAGTAGAAGTGTCGAGACACTACAGAGAGTACTATGGTACTGAGATATAAGATTATAATTAAGATAAGATGGAGTTATGGTGATAAATAGAGATATTGAGCATTAGAGTTACACCTTTTGATGAGAAAAGTTATTATTCTAGATGGAGATATTTTGATGTTTGAGAGTGTTTGATGAACTTTGAGAATGGAAAAGTTGACGAATTTTCGAGTTACTCTTGACTGCACTATTCTGCCTTGAGTCTTGCTCTACTCTGCCGAGTTGGGTTTTCGCTGCTTCAAACCAAGAAGTCATTCCTCTGCCCTTCTGCCCAGACAGAGGGGAAGTCATTCTTCTGCCCAGACAGAGGGGAAGTCATTCCTCTGCCCTTCTGCCCAGACAGAGGGGAAGTCATTCTTCTGCCCAGACAGAGGGAAAGTCATTCCTCTGCCCTTCTGCCCAGACAGAGGGGAAGTCATTCTTCTGCCCAGACAGAGGGGAAGTCATTCCTCTGCCCTGACAGTGAATGCATTCCTCTGGCGAGCATTTCTCTGCTCTGGTGCGGAACCTACTTTAGAGAGAGATGAGTCAAAGCAAATGGATAAACTTTGTTAACGGATAAGATATTTTATGCAAGTGGATAATTAAGCATGTGTTAATTATCCAATACTTGATGGCCAAGTAAATGGGGTTATATATATATATAACACCTTTCTCTTTCATCCCCCATAACAGACGTCCCTTTCCTCTCTCTCCTCTCTCGACTGTCATTACCCAACGCCATTAATAAGCTGGTAAAAAGCTTCGTAAGTTACTTGTATCCCATAACCACCGATTAAATCTAGCTGAAAACACTCGTATATCCATAGAACGAAAGCTGGGTTTGAGCTAGGAATCAAGAAGGTGGAACTATACTTTTCGTTACAGATCATAAGAGTAAGCTACTAAACACATGAATCTACTTATATCTAAGCTTTATGAGCATGTAGATGAGGGATCAAAGCATGAAAACAACTCCTAATTCAAGTTGGTAATTTTCGAAGATTACTAGGGTTGGAAGTCTTCTACAATTTTGTTGTCTTCTAACTTTAAGATGGAGAGTATATGCATGCTATTAAGATGTTAATTATTGGTCTTTGAATGAAAAGCATGATTTTGATTTTGAGATATGGTATATAAAGGTGTTAGGTTGTGTGATGTTGGAAAGATAAGATTCATGAAGAAAGTGAGGATTTGATTATGAAATGAGCCTATGAGATTGAAGTTATGATTATTGATGGATTAAAATGATGGTTAGAAATGATTAATAACGATTATGATGAATTGGTTTGACAAGAAAATAGAGTATGCTTGGTTAATGAGTTAATTGGCTAGCTTTTAAGCTACTGACTTGATTGTTTTCGACGGAGTTTTTGACACCCAAAAATCTTGAAACTTTTATGGTAAGTATATATAAGTGTTAGGAACGTTCGTGTAAAATTTGAGGTCATTTGAACATCGTCTGATAACCTTTTAAGTTATGAGTCTCCAACTGCAACTTTCTACCGAAAGTGTGGAAGAAACAGATACTAGAGTCACTTTTCCAGTAGCTTTTCATGAGTTTATGGTTTCCAAATTTTTATATGAACAAGATGAACATGTTATCTAGCTACCCATAAAAGGTTAAGTCTTTTTGACAAGATCTACTATTTTTCTAAAATCAAAACTTTCAGTTACACATAACTGTCGAATATGGTAGACTGTAGGAAAATGGTCATATCTCCTAAACCACATAGAGTTTTGCAACCTACTTTTTTTTAAAAGAAACTAGACTTCAAGAGGTTTCAAACGGTATGAGTCCCAAATCCAGGAAGGTTCTGAGGTAAAACAGTTTATTCCTCGAAGTTAAAACATATGAGTATGAAGTCAAGTATGGTTTTTCACAATTACACCTACCTTTGATTTAGTAAATTGCATGTGTAAATGGCGATAATTACACACCATAGTAATTCATAAAAAGGCTAATGGAGTATATATATGTTTAAATATATATAGATGTAATACTTTTCCGAGATAGATTTACTTAACCAAATTTGGTTCTCTTGAAATTTTTAACCACATGGTGAAGTCATTAAGCATTATGTGAGTTATCTGATATTAAAGAGGGTCACTACTAGAAAAACTCTCATAGATAACGGATTTTATCCGTTATCTATGAGCAAAAAAACCGTTGTGTATAGTGGTGTTATCTATTCTATACGTCATAGACAACGGTTTCAAAACAGTTATGTATAGTAGCATAGATAACGGTACGATGTGTCATACATAACGGTTCCAATCCGTTATCTATAACGGTTATACATAACGGTTTTTCACCGTTATGTATTAACATTTTTCCGTTATGTATTAATTTTTTTTTTTTATCATAGTTAACAGTTTTTTGCACTTTTTATAACGGTTTTAACCGTTATCTTTGATAGAATACATAACGGTTTTTCACCGTTATGTATTAAGATTTTTCCGTTATGTATTAATTTTTTTTTTATTTTTTTTATCATAGTTAACAGTTTTTTGCACTTTTTATAACGGTTTTAACCGTTATCTTTGATAGAATACATAACGGTTTTTCACCGTTATGTATTAAGATTTTTCCGTTATGTATTAATTTTTTTTTTTTTTATCATAGTTAACAGTTTTTTGCACTTTTTATAACGGTTTTAACCGTTATCTTTGATAGAATACATAACGGTTTTTAGCACTTTTTATAACGATTTTTTGCACTTTTTATAACGATTTTTGCAGTTTTTATAACGATTTTAACCGTTATCTTTAATTAGAATACATAACGATTTTTTGCACCTTTTATAACAGTTTTTTGCACTTTATATAATTGTAGTATATTTTTAAATTTTGCAATTTTTATAAAACGACAAAATGATAAAATCAACGATAACAATATTATATATCATCCAAGAAATTCATACATTATTATACAAATGAACCAAATATCAAGTATACATCATCATTGCATATTCCGATTCAAAATTGAAAATACCAACAACCTTATAGCTAAAACAAAAATCTATCATACAATGTTTCTAGCACCAAGTCCTCAAGAACTAGTTAATCAACCTGCTATGATTCTCTGGTTGTCTTTTGACCTCAAGCCATCCCAAGCTACCATAAATTCATTACGCATTCTTCTAGTTACCTCATGCTCAAAAGCATCGCCACAGGCGCTAAGTATGCTGTCAACCTGCACTCGGCACATGGCGAAAGTTGATGAGACTATAGTTGACAGTTGACAGTAGAGACAAGTTAGAAAAGTTGATCGAATATAAAGCAATTCTGTCTAACAATTCTCCCACCATATAAGCACTATATTCTTAATATCGCCCAATTTTTTACTAACTACATCACCAGGGGCAAGAATAGCGGCATCTTCTCCATCTTCTCCATGGAATTGATATAGTTTGCTTCTTCTTATTGAAGTAGTCCCATATGCATACCAGTATAAATTTCAGATGAACAAATCATGATTTTACCAACCATACATCCACACATAATGAAACACTTTATTATATAAACTAACCTTTTATGGACCTAAACCTTTTGAGTTGACAGACCTGAATACAAACTCAGTGAGTAAAAACCAAAATATCTCTAATTTATTAAAAACTCCAAGATATCAACTTCAATACTAAAAACTCTCATATGGGTCTATTTATATTAAGCACGGTATTCAAGTACCACATAGTTTTGACTAATACATGAGAGTTCCAATATAAATGTCACCGGAAAAGGAAACATGGTCAATCAAGCCAATACAAGATGTCAATGCCAAATAAAATTCTAAATTGAACACATAAAAGTAAGCAATTGCACCATTGACCAAGTAATTTAATGTATATGTCTCTTCTTTCTTAATTATTTAATTATTGATCACACAATACGACAATCAATATCAATTCTACCTAATAGGGGAAACATGGAAAACAGACAATATAGAACTTTCAGGAAAGAAAACAACATAATGAAGAGATTATGCAATTTGAGTGAAATTTATACCCATGGCAAATTGGTTATATGAGGAGATTGAGTCTTACTCTTATATTCACTCCAGTGAAGAAGAAATTTATACCCATGGCAAATTGGTTATACCCGCGGCAGCAGCAATAGTCTGCAGTGAAGAAGAAACTTAGGGCTCGGTTCCTTATTTCATTTTGAAGCAAAGTTAAATCTACAACAAAACAACCAGCTCACAGATCCAAATTACGTGAAGTGTTTTCCAGCTCCCTCATCAAACCTTCAAATTCTCAACAAATAATATCTCCCACTCCCCACCACAAAATTCACTTTGTACAACACCAACCATTAGAATCCAAAGAAAAAATTAAGGTCAATTACGTTCATAACTGATACACAAAACAAAGCTGCTGATAAGCTAATTCACCTCCTGAAACCCTATAGTCTTCAAAACCCCTGCGTACAAAACAAAGAATTTGAGGTGAAATAGAAATGCTATAAACAACTGGAGCAAACCAAAGCATATCTAAGTTAATAGTTGCAGGGCAAATATTGACTTCTGGACCAAACTAGAATAAGGAAAAATTCACAATCTAGGAATCAGAGATTAGAAACATTGAGAACTCAATTTCTTTCTTAGACACATAACCACTCATCCATGGATGTTTGCTCCTTCACACTCCAGTATACTACTTGCACACACAAACTGAGTGCAAATACAATCGAGGATAATTCGGAGAGAGAGAAAGAATACCGTTTGAGGCGGGCATAAGCGAGGGCACGGCGCTGCTGAACAGCGAGGAATCTAGAAGCTCCAATTAACTGGTAACAAAAGGAAGAAAAAAAAATATTGAATTACCCCAAACCATGGTCGCCTCTCCCTCTTCTCCGGTGGCGTCAGCCGCTGCCGGCTGCCACGGTCACCGCCATCATCGCGCCTCCCATCGTCTCTACCCCCGTATCTCCAGAACGTACTTACGCACACACATGAGCCCTAATTTTTTCCCCAAAATTTCAAATCCGCTGCCACCGCCGCCTCTAACTCCGGCGAGGCTGACAAGGCATAGCCGTCATCTTCGTGAAGCCAGCGACCAGCTGCCGCCGATAACATCCTCCTTTTCCTTGCTTCGCATCGATGTGCCCTAGCCTTCGGTGTTCCCTTGATGGAACCGCCTCATCCGTGTTGCACGCGAGTTCGACGGTGCCATCATCCTTGGCTGACCCGCAGAGGCATGGCGGACTTGGGGAAGGCCGAGAGAGAGAGTTAGGGTTTGGTGGTTTTGGGTGGCGCCGCTGGTTAGGGGGAGGACGAGAGAGAGAGTGACGTTTTGGGGGAATTAGACGAGAGAGAGAAAGAAAGGATTTGGGGGAATTATATTTTAATATAAAATAATATGGGTTTAAAAAAAATTAAAAAAAATTAATAAAAATAAATATGATTATACATAACACTTATATAACGTTTTTCTTAACGTCGAAATAACCGTTATAAAAACATGCTCATAGATAACGGTCGGCTTAACGGTTTTGTAGTACCGTTATCTATGGGACTAATAGATAACGCACAAAGATAACGGATTAACTTAAACCGTTGTCTATGAGTATGGATAACACTACATAGATAACGGTTTTTTGTCAAACCGTTATCTATACATAAAAGTGCGCTCATACATAACGGTTTTTTTAAAAAACCGTTATGTATTGAGTGTTATGTATGTGAAATTTTGAAGTAGTGGGTGTTATAACATTATAACTTTGGTATGTGATTGTTAGATGGGTTTGAGTATCTAGAAGTCGTTCTTTAAGGAACAGATTAGACTTAAAATTTTGGTGATATGTTGAAAATAGAAACGATGAATATTTAGGAAGTATTATAAGAGTGATTTTGTTACGAAGAGTGATTAGTTACAAGGAAACAATGAGGAAGAAAGACTAATACTTAGATAAGAATAGTAAACCTAGGGAGGATTTGTCTGATTGACGTTTATTTTATTACATGATCGTCTATGCCAACGATGATATCTGAAGACACGAGTCAAGGGCATAAGTAGGATTTCTCCGAAGTACGAGGACCAAAGCTAAGATTTCCAGGTGGGCATTACTTTCTAATATTCCTATTACTGGCTTTCTAAATGATGATTATGATGATGTTTATAAGTTTTAAGATGATCTGAGATAAATTGATGTTTGAACTAATTAACTTGCCGAGTTTTGATGACGACGAGCTTGTACGTTACCCTCTACGGATGAGACGATTTCGGGTCCTGCCAAAGGCGGGATTGTGTACACGGAGGTAACCGTGAGCTGTATACCGGGTTGGCCGGTCAGAAATGACTGTGAGCCGACTGTCAGGTCGGCCGGTTACGGTGCTTGAGAAGGAGGCCTACTTCTCAGTACCATGATGATGATGAGCTGTAGAAGCGGTACTACATGCTAAGTATTTGTGACTGCAGTCTATCTTTCATTACTTTATGATGCTTATAATTTATCAATTGCTTACACAGGTTCTTTTAAAGAAAAACCCCTGTGTGATGTATAAATGGCAAGTTAAATGTATAGCTCTAAGAGCGAGATTGTTTATTTTCGGCTTATGTCCACTGAGTATTTTATACTCAGCCCTGCATGTATTTCTAAATGTGCAGGATGAGCAAGGAGAGAGATTGGGGATTCGTTGGAGGGCTGTTGTTCATAGACGACCCTTTTGAGTACCGTATTTTACTACTATACGGATGTGCGAAGACTATGTTCTTGAAACTTA
The DNA here is from genome assembly GCF_028751815.1 of Salvia miltiorrhiza. Taxonomy (NCBI): domain Eukaryota; kingdom Viridiplantae; phylum Streptophyta; class Magnoliopsida; order Lamiales; family Lamiaceae; genus Salvia; species Salvia miltiorrhiza. Next base: position 26,220,524 of record NC_080388.1, on the reverse strand, counting down.
ATTAGGATTGTTACTCTCAGCTATATGTCTTCACACATATAGTCTGATCACGTTTTGCTGTGCTACTCTGAGCAATATGAATCATTGTAAATATTTAACTATACTCCCTTTTGTTTTCATTGACTAGAACCTTGATACATTTGAATGTATGAAGCCGACCATATTTCTATTAAGTTTGAATTATTAGTAACTTCCGCTTGATGAGTCTTCTAGTTCGCTTGTTTTTACCCTATCTTTTTATTAGTCGTATCGATACCCAATCTACGCTATCACTGGCTAGATGACGGGCTGCGACACAGACGAGAAAGGATGGGAAAGAGGAGTGCAAGAAGAGGGGAGGAGAAACGAAGAAAATGCATGGCGAGGCTTTGATGAAAGAATTAGATCAAAATGCGCGTCGTCATACATGGAGGAAAGAGAAGGTGAGGATGAAAAATCGAATCAGTGGTAGTTGTGAGGACTACCACTGTCAATGTTGCACCGGCTGACAACGAGCTTCTGCTCATTGTTGCTGCACCACATGGAAGCTTCACAAAAAGGTGAGAAGCTCGCCTGAGCAACAGGTGAAGTCCGTCTGCTTGAGACAGGTACTTCAAGCCATATGGTCCGGGCATGAGGATGGAAGACGCTCGCGTCGATGGATACAAGTGAGAACAGTGCAAGCTTTGACGTCGGAGGGACGTTGAGTTCCAGTGGAAGGGTCCGGTGAAGACCAAGTATGTGAGCGTCATTCTTCCACTCCATGACTTTGCAGTCATCAAATTCTCCTAAGTCAGAACAAAAATTTTCTCTGCAATTTTGAAAGAATTTGAAATTTTCTCACAGTGAAGGCTGTGGAGAGTTGTTAGGTGATGCAGAAAACTATCGAAGACACCAAGGTATAAATAAACACAAATACCAAGTGAGAAGATGAAAAGGTTTTTGAAAACTGTGCCTAAAATGTTTTTGAAGAAAAATTCACGTCCGCCGTCACTGCAAGGAACGGAAGCTTCAAAAGGTGAGATATATCATGTCGAGTGATATTCTCAAGGAGTTTGACCACATAGGCAAAAAGGTTGGAAATATTTTTGGTAAAGATCAGGGCAGATCACATCACATCAAATCAAATCAAATCTTAATCAAATCCTCGTCTTCCAAAGATATTCCATGACCCAACAATCAAGACAAATCAGTTAAAGATTTTGAAAGGAACTGATCAGTCACAGAAAGATTTTGATTTGGAAACACATAAATCTTGACTGAAATAACTGATTTTAAATAGTAAGCTTAAAACAATACTTACTGATCGACTGATCATTGTAGTCAGTCGATACCACTTGATCCTGGTTGACTCATTAGGATGAGTTTTCTTCATTGCTTTCCACGTCAGCAGTCGTAGAACAGCAGTTGGTTGACCACCAGTCATCATGACTATTTGAGAGAAGTCTTCAAACACAGCATCACTCTTCAGGGTTGATGAGGCCGATCCTTCCACAAAGATTGTTGAACCTTTCTTCTGGAAGAGCTTTGGTCAGCAAGTCTACTCTCTGAATTGTGGTCGGAATCCATTCAACAGAGATATCCTTCTTTTCGACGTGATCACGAATGAAGTGATGTCAAATAGCAATATGCTTGACTCTGGTGTGATGAACTGGATTCTGTGATATTGCAATAGCATTGGAGCTGTCGCAATAGATTGGGACTTCCTTTTCTTCGATCCCATAGTCATTCAATTGTTGGACTAACCATAAGAGTTGTGAACAGCAGCTTCCCGCAGCAACATATTCAACTTCAGTTCTGGAGGTGGCGACTGAAGTCTACTTCTTTGAAAACCAAGAGATGAGTTTGTTGCCTAGGAATTGACAGGTTCTGGATGTTGATTTGCGATCAATTTTGCATCCTGCAAAATCTGAGTCTGAATATCCGGTGAGCTTGAAGTGATCGTCAGCTGGGTACCATAATCCTAAATTGGGTGTGCCTTTAAGATATCGCAAGATCCGCTTTGCAGCATCCATGTGAGCTTCCTTTGAATCTGACTGATATCTCGCACAAACCCCGACTGCAAACGCAATATCTGGTCTGCTAGCAGTTAAATACAGCAATGATCCAATGATTTCTCTGTACTTGGTTGAAGATACAGATTTCCCTTCTGATCCTGGATCCACTCCAGTTTGTATTCATTGGGATCTTGACTGATTTCATGTGGTGAATACCAAACTTGGCGATCAGTTCCTTGGCATACTTGGACTGATTGATCAATATTCCTTCACTGGTCTGCTTGACTTGCAATCCGAGAAAGAAATTCATTTCTCCCATCATGGACATTTGGAACTTGTTGGTCATGATGTCAGCGAACTTCTTGCACATGCAGTTCGGATTTAGATCCGAAGATTATGTCATCGACATAAATCTGAACAAGTAGGAGATCTTCTCCTTCTTTGAGAGTGAACAGAGTTCTGTCCACTGATCCTTTCTTGAACCCTTGTTCAATGAGATACTCAGAGAGAGTATCATACCATGCTCTTGGAGCCTGTTTCAATCCATAGAGCGCTTTCTTCAGCTTGTAAACCCTTTCTGGACCTGCAACCTCAAACCCTGGAGGTTGTTCAACGTAGACTTCATCTGTGAGCACTCCATTTAGAAAAGCGCACTTTACGTCCATTTGATGTACCTTGAATCCTTTGTGAGCTGCAAAGGCTAAGAAGAGCCTGACTGCTTCCAATCTGGCCACTGGTGCAAAAGTTTCATCGTAGTTGTGACGCCCCAATTTTCTTATTAAATAAAAAGAAGTACTTTGATTAAAAATAATAAGATTTCAATATAAAATAACTAAAACCCAAATCCAACAGAGAAAAGTAAATAAACATCATAAACTGAGTCTTTATTTCAATTGAAAATAAAACATTATTCTTCTTTTATCTTGACCATCACTCGCCCCGCCTCTCATCGCCCGAGTCATCTCCTGAAAAAGATATTGTTTTGGGGTGAGTACAATAGACTCAGTGGGGTGCATTTATCCATATTATAAGAATCACAACAAGATATAAGTGCAATAAAAACTGTCTGCTCTTTCATATTGCCCGAAAGCAATAACTTTCTGTCTCTTAGCCCGAAGGCTATATAACTTTCTGTATATAACTTTCTGTCTCATATAGCCCGTAGACTATAACTTTCTTTCTCATATAACCCGTAGGCTATAACTTTCTGTCTCATATAGCCCATAGGCTATAACTTTCTGTCTCATATAACCCGTAGGTTCTGTCTCATATAGCCCATAGGCTATAACTTTCTGTCTCATATAACCCGTAGGTTATAACTTTCTGTCTCATAGCCCGGAGGCTCTGCCTGCTTCTCACACATATAAATTGAGTAAAACATATAATAAGGATAAATGTTAAATCAACGTTATAACCTTCTTGAGTAAATTTGGCAATTAAATAATTAAGTCTCGTGCGCTGTTCCTAAAATGAATTATGAAATCATAATTAAAATATGCTTAAACAATGAATGCACATGAAGATGAATATATATATATAGTATCAATATGTAATGATATTTCTAACAATCGTATCAGATACACTAAATGAATAAAGTATAAGTACATCTCTTGGAATGAAAATAAGTATACACGCATAGCACAAGTATATTATATATTAGAATAAAAATTTATTATGTATCATAACTTTAAACAGATATGCGAAAATGATTTCTACTTAATATATAAATATTAAACATTAGAAGAAACACTATCCAAACATATAAAAATATATATACACGTATGACATCATTTAAATATGTATATATGTTTGCTTGTATAAAAAAAATAATGACTAATTATTAGATCATCACTAAAGCATGTATCTGCACACCTAAATATGTATAGATTATAATTAAGTATATTCACGGGAATTGGAAACAAGATACACGTAGTGATAAAACAATTTTAATACTCTGACATTTGAAAATTGAAGACTCACTATCATCATAAAGTTTTTCTTCTAAAGACAAGACTCAAAAATAAGAAGAAAGTTGTCTTTTCTTTCGACATTGGAAGGATAAAGAGAAAAATACAGAGAAAAAAATATAAGGGAAATGAGAGGAAAAAAATATAAGGGAAATGAGAGGATGAGTTTATTTACCTCTCCAGCAGAAAGAATTCGGTGATTTTTAGGTGTGAGGAAGACAATGAAAATGGGTGCTATTTATACTAGGAGCTAGGGTTTAATTTTGGTAGAAGAATCAATCAAGAACAATCATTCCAAAATTTTAATATTATCAAGAAGGAAAGGTGAATTAGGGTTTCCAATCATTTGGTGCTGAAAATTCTAGAGAAAAAAAATTACTTTGGGCTCAAGCATTGGGCTCCAAAAAAATAGAATTGGGCTGAAATAAAAATATACTTGTTTGGGCTTAAATATGTAGTGACTTATAACAAAAGAATAATAATAATAATAAATGCTTGAAATGATTAAATGCTCATGCTCATGCAATATCTAGGCGCGACTTATAAGACTTAAAATTTAATTATTGAAAAGAATTAAAGAAGAAAAAAAATTCGTAGTTAAAAATATTTTGGGGCACTACAGTAGTCGATTCCTTCTCCTTGACTGTATCCTTTTGCAACTAGCCTTGCTTTGTTTCTCACAACGTGACCTTCTTCATCAACCAGGATCAAGTGGTATCGACTGACTACAATGATCAGTCGATCAATAAGTATTGTTTTAAGCTTACTATTTAAAATCAGTTATTTCAGTCAAGATTTATATGTTTTCAAATCAAAATCTTTCTCTGACTGATCAGTTCCTTTCAAAATCTTTAACTGATTTGTCTTGATTGTTGGGTCATGGAATATCTTTGGAAGACGGGGATTTGATTAAGATTTGATTTGATTTGATTTGATGTGATTTGCCCTGATCTTTACCAAAAATATTTCCAATCTTTTTGCCTATGTGGTCAAACTCCTTGAGAATATCACTCGACATGATATATCTCACCTTTTGAAGCTTCCGTTCTCTGCAGTGACGGCGGACGTGAATTTTTCTTCAAAAACATTTTAGGCACAGTTTTCAAAAACCTTTTCATCTTCTCACTTGGTATTTGTGTTTATTTATACCTTGGTGTCTTCGATAGTTTTCTGCATCACCTAACAACTCTCCACAGCCTTCACTGTGAGAAAATTTCAAATTCTTTCAAAATTGCAAAGAAAATTTCTGTTTCGACTTAGGAGAATTCGATGACTGCAAAGTCATGGAGTGGAAGAATGACGCTCACATACTTGGTCTTCACCGGACCCTTCCACTGGAACTCAACGTCCCTCCGACGTCAAAGCTTGCACTGTTCTCACTTGTATCCATCGACGCGAGCGTCTTCCATCCTCATGCCCGGACCATATGGCTTGAAGTACCTGTCTCAAGCAGACGGACTTCACCTATTCCTCAGGCTAGCTTCTCACTTTTTGTGAAGCTTCCGTGTGGTGCAACAGCGATGAGCAGAAGTTTATTGTCAGCCGGCGCAACATCGACAGTGCAAGTTCTCACGACTACCACTGATTCGATTTTTCATCCTCACATCCATCCCTTACATGTAGGACGAGCCGCCCTTTGTATTACTTCTTTCACCAAAGGCTCGTCATGCATTTCTTTCATCTCCCGCCTCACCTCTTTCATTCCTCTTCCCCACTGCTCCTTGTCTCTCTTCCTCTCCCTCAGGTTCGTATGCATAGCCGCATTTCATGAATATCTCCGAAATGCTATGCATACTTTCCTTTCCTTCAATTCTTTGTCTCCCCTCTCATCTCCCTCTCCCCTCACTGGAGTCCTCAATCCTTCTACATCTAAGGACCACTCCTCTTCTCAACTTCTCCCACAAGTGCTTGAGAGTCGGAGTTTAAGTCCTATTTGATCATAGCCTCCATCATCAACTCTCTTTTTGATGTTGCCAAAAAGGGGGAAAAGTAGGAAGTCAGAGAAAAACCTTCTCAAAGGTTTTTCCTGCATCTTCTTTCTTGACTGAAGATGGGACAGCAAAAGGATCACCAGAAGTAGAAAGGAGGACGTTCCAGTAAAGACCTCAAGTTGAAGGAAAACAAGTGGGAATAGAACAAGCTTAGGAACATGAAGACTGAAGACAGAAGATGAAGATCAAGAAGTTCAAGGCGCAGCCAAGCAGACTGCTGGAGTTCATGGGTTTTCCCACGAGTTTTTGTATTTACTTTTGTACTCCAATGTAAGTTTGCTCTGTACCTCGACTGATGTCTCATCAGTCAGATTATTGAAATGAAAAGAACTTCTTTTTTATCTCAACCTGAAGACAATAACTTTTTGTCCATGCTCTGATTATGGTTTTATGTCTTTGTCCTCGTTTCTGTTTTGAACTATTGTGTTCATAACTCTGAAGACAAAAACTTTTTGTCCAGGCTCTGATTATGGTTTTATAGCTCTGATTATGGTTTTATGGTTTTAGGTTCTATTGTTAAGGGGGAACTGTTTTCACCCTGTTTTAGAACTTGTGCTCTGAGTTCAGTCTTTGGTTTGCTTAGAACTGCTGTAAGATTTTGGCATCATCAAAAAGGGGGAAATTGTTGGGAACCCCATGAAATATCAGGTTTTATTTTGATGATACCAAAATCCTTAGGTTTAATTTGTAATAGACTAGAACTGTTTTGAACTCAAGTGTTAGAGTTCGTTTCTAGTTTAGTTAGCAGTTCTGAAGACTGAAGGACTGAAGGACTGAAGACTGAAGATACCAACTGAAGTATCAGTTGAATAATCAGTTCAGAACTGATTACTTAATGCGTGCTTCGAGGACTCAGCAGACTGACAATAAAGTCAAGTATCAGTTAAACATTCTTCCTCGAACTGAACTTCCAACGTTCAAAGGAAGCCACGTGCTTATACAGTACAGCCGCATTAAATGCAGAGATCTCAGGATCATCCCTCTCTGCAGAGGTCATTCCTATTTGGTGGGTACTTTATCAGAGACATCACATCTCCTGTCCCTCAAGAGAGTCGTTTCCACCAAACAAAGAACCTCGAAGATTGAAGCCTCAGCCCAAATTCGATTTGCTCTCCAACAAAAGAAATCTTGAAGACGTTCTCCGCCAACGGATCTATTCAAGACCTCTCCAATAAATAGCGCTCGAGGATCAACTTCAATCTTCACCGATTCAACGACCTAAGCTGAAGCTTTGCCGAAATTGCTACTCAACCCAAAGCTTAATCTCCCCAAAGCTTGAATCGAAGAAGAGAATTCCAAAGCCAAAATCAGTCACTACTGATTACACACATTCTCTTAGACCTTAGACATATATCTGTTTACCCAGAAGCCCAGGTCAAAACTTGGAAATATATCTGATTTACCCTGAAGCCCAGGCATATATCTGTTTACCCAGAAGCCCAGGCATATATCTGATTACACACATTCTCTTAGACCTTAAAACGGGATAAATAACAGTTATTAAGTTTTCTAAGTACTGGAAAACAAGCCTAACCTCCAACATGTCAAAATCAATCATGAGTGGAAGATCGATTTTAGTCTTAGAACTAGGGTTGTCTAATTGATTATCGGGTTTTGGATAACCCGTTAACTGAACCGAAATTCTCGGATTTGGGTATCCAATAACTGAATTTTTTGGTTATCGGTTCGGTTATGGGTATCATTTTTAGAAAAATTTCGGGTATCGGTTAACCTGATAATCAAAACGGGTTAACCGAAATAACCGAAAATTATTTAATATATATACTATATACATTTTAATTATTAATTCATTAATTAATTTATTTATTTTTTTAAAAATTGATTCTTAGGTAAAATAAAATTATGATATATATAAAATATAAGAATGAGCTTTAGTCTAGTGGATAAGTTGCTTTGTGTATTTTCTGGAGACTAGGGTTCAAATCCTCTATCTAGCAAATTATTTGAATTTTAATTTTTTAAATGGGTATTTCGGATACCTAAATAACCGAATTGGGTAACCGAAGTGGTTATTGGGTAACCGAACACCTAAAACGGTTCGGGAACGGTTATTGAAATATGGCAATTTCAGGTTCGGGTAACCGAAAATTTAGGTACGGGTAATCGAACCCGAACCGATCGACAGCCCTACTTAGAACCATTGTTTCTGAATCAATTTAACAGACGAATATTACTAAGAATGGATTTGATTTCATTCATATTATCCACTCACATGATTCCAAATTGGTATTTGGTAAGTATAATATATTATATAAAAAATTAGGGAAAAGGTGCAATTAGGTCCTTAAAGTAGTAGCCCCTATAGCGTATAGCTCCGCTTACTCACTGTGTGTGCAAATAGGCCCCCAAAGTCTTAAAAATCGCTCAATTAAACCCCTTTGACCAAACGCCGTTTTATTCTGTTAGTCAACCTTCTTTTAATTCTTTAATTAAAATGGGGCCCACCTTCACCATTTTCTCAATCTTTCTCCTCGACAGTGATAGACGCGCGCGCCCGTCGTCCGGCGCACGGTATCAAAATAATTTATGTATGCCCTAGACGGACAGTACACGCTCCTATTGCTCGCAACCAAAGAACAATCTTAGCAGCAAGTATAGGGTCGATCCTACGGAGAGTGAGGAACTACTTTACTCTTCGGGTGCACAAATTGAGTTATCATGGTCTCAACCTGTTTATCTGCACAAGTAAACTTAAACAAAGATCAAATATAACAAGGGGTAAGGTTTACGGTTAGATCATAATTGTTGTCAATATTTATTTCGGTCGTAGGCATATTGATGATCCATCCATGATCCGTATAAACTTAAGGCGTGGCCCAAAGACATTGGGGCGTTTCAAGAAGCTATACTTCACACTTAGGATGGTTGAGTCCATTGCCATCACTTGGTCCAAAGGTCAAACAATCCCCGGTCACAAGACAGTGCTTCACTCCTCCTTAGATAGTAGTCATACCCGTTACTCACCAAGTATGACCCTCACCAACCTTCTCTCCCGAGGTCCCCAACTCTTCACTTTGAGTGACACATGCCTCCTGGACACAACCAATTCCAGCTTATCAGCCGACCAGTCATAGACATGCTACGGTGCAATAGTTACCTTCCTCGTTTGATAACCATGGCTTTATGCCTCGTCACAGTTGATGGGTAGTTTTTAGAGAAGCCCAAGACTGAGGAAGGACAGTGTATCCCATCAATCCTTTCCTCACCTTCCGGATCTACAACACCTTTTGTTGACGCTGCTCAGCTACTCGGTCGTGGGTATACCGGTTGTCACGCTCTGGTATGCCCTGGCCTTTGCTTAATACGGACAGTGTTTTACCGAACGGAGATCACCCTACTGTCCATGGCTTGGCACAGATCCGTCTGGAACCACGAGACTCAACCAAAAGAACAAATGCCTCACGAATGTTTACATATTGACAACAATTATTTCCACCCCTTAAACCTCACCAAGGGAACTACTCACACATATTGAAAAACGTAAATGCGAAATAGAATGAACACATGAATGAAAGGGAATTTGAAATACTTAATATAAAAAATACCTAAGGCAACAACATTGGCTTTGTTCGTCACAACGGAATTGAAATACGAAAAGCAACTAAATCATTTGGTGCGAAAAATGTAAAAGAACTGAAAATAAATTATTTCTTGGTGAACTAACTAAAATCTAAGTCTAGAAGAGCACTAAAAATTCGTCTATGAGTTGTGAAAACTGAATGTAAAAACCCCTAAAACTACCCTTTGCCAACCACACATGCTGAGGTTTATATAGCAGTTCCGTAGTAGTCAAACCCTAGCCGGCAGACCAAATCTGGCAGATTATTTCCTTCCATATTTAGCTTGATCCTTGATTTGATTTGATAGATAATGGATCTCCAGTGGATTTGGGTGATGAGGACTGTAATACTCATCAGCGCTGTGCCTAGCAATACTAGAGCAGACCCCAGCTCTGCCGAGGAGCCAGAGCAGAGCTAACCGCCCTGCCAGAGTTACCAAAGATAGCCTACCAGAATGCCTTTGCAAGGTCTGAGACCAGCAATGAAGGGACTTGGCAGCGCAGACGAAGGGACTTGGCAACACAGACGAAGGGAATGGGCAGCGCAGAAGAAGGGACTTGGCAGCGCAGACTACTTAAGCTACTTGCCAGCATAGACCTGCTTGCGCAGCTCAAGGGAACTACTCAACACGGGCAACGAAGGACAGCGCAGATGGGTCAAATCAAGACTAAAGTTAAGTGTATTAAGGCATTAAAGGGCCTAAATCCAATTATTAGAGTTCATGGGCCTAAGGCCTTCACATCTATAAATAGAAGGTTTAGAATTAGCTTTAGGGGATCATGATTTATTTGGGAGCAGCACACTTGTAAAATGTAATTATCTCAAAGCATAGTGGAAGAACTCGAAAACACCCGTGGATGTAGGTCTTAACGGCCGAACCACGTAAATCCTGTCTCGATTATTGCTTTTTAGATTAGGTGTTGGTTTCATGCTTCATCAACTGGCGCCGTCCGTGGAAAATTGAGCTTAAGGCGTGAGTTTCAATCTTACATTCTTCTCGATTTTTGAAATTTCCAGATTCAGATTACTGTTCATCGAATAAAAAAAAGAGGGTTACTGTTCATCGCAAGAAAGTAAAATCAGGCTTGGTTACTGTTCACGGAGGGAAAAAGGGGGGTTTTGTTTCAGATCGGCTTCTCGAAGGAGTTCCTGGGGCTCTTCTGCTCTTAATCTTTACCAAATTTCAAAGCCCCAAGGGAGGATCGGCTGGCGTTTTTTTATCTTTGTTTTCTAGATTCCGATATGTTCTTAAAATTCTCCCAGATTTTGGTGAGGTGTTTGACCATTGATATTCAAAGAAAGGGTCGGTCCCAAGGATTTTTCATTATTGGGTATCCTGAATTTTTCACGCCTAAGTCCACGGTCTAAGTCCGGCGAAAAAATAGGGTTCTCAATTTGGAAAAATTGAGAGAGGAAGTTCTTTTCAATTTCAAAAATTCCAGTCGAACCATTTCCTATCTGCTACCTCATTCGCCAGCAAAAGGGATAAAGGGAAGGGAGATTCTCAAGGGCTCCACCGCCGGTCTTCGAGATTACGTCTTCAGGCCAACCACCCTTCCACACTGACCGACGAGATGGCCGCTCATTCAATTCTCTCAGGTCAGGGCAACATTCTTAGAGCGTTGTTCTCGCATTCATCCAACGGTAAGGATTACCAGCGAAGCCCACAGCCAACGCCAGCCATAAATAGACGTCTCCAAGCCTGAGATCTGCAAATTGGGGTAAAAAACCAGTCGACATCTCCCTTCCAAATCTGATTTTCAATAAGAATGCATCATCTAATTTGTCTCTATTATTTTTGGGGATTTTAACTGTCTTCTTCCCTGGTTGTTGATAGAAATACACAGGGGTGAATGATTCGTTGGGTGGAACGTTTTCTGCTGCATAGCAGATTCTGATTCCCACATACAAAGTCGAAGAGAAGGGGATCAAGTAGATGAGAATTTAGGCAGCCGTTTGTGATAGCTCTGGCCACTCCAGCAAGGGTCTAATTAGAAGTAGGGTTCTTAATCAATAATTTTGCTAGGCTCCAATGAGCAATAGGGCGCCACTGCCGCTGTGCGCCGTCTGGCCGTAGTGTCACGGTTCGACTGAATAGGACAGTCTGCTCTTCCTCTTCCTAAGCTAAGTTTACTACCTTCTGAGCATTTAACGCTCTTGTGAATGATTTGTGGGACCTTGATATAATTATCTTAATCATTGACTTGCTTGGTATGGGTTGCTACTATGGTTAAACTCAGTGAGCTCATGAATTTCTATCAGCATGTTGATTTTTACATTGTGAATCAATACCTGGCTTATTGTTTGATAATAGATTGTGCAAAATAGGGTCTGCCTTATTTATCATGATATTCGATCTCTTCATGTATCATTCCCTAAGTTTCTCATGCGGTTAGACAAATATATGGGATATTAGAATCAGTGGTTTAATATCTGTTGGATTTGTATACTGAAAGCAAGAACGTTTTATGCTTGTATACAATGTTTCCTAAGTTCACTATCTAATCTCCTATCTGATTGTGTTCATGATTGCATATGTATGTTCTTTATCTCTATATAAGTAGATTATATGGTGTGTTGTAGATCACAGAAGACCATATAATTGGAATAACCTTAAGAGATATAATATGATCACAGCCGAAATAACTCTAGGACAAGTTATTGGTTTAGGCTGCAGTATAGATGGAAGTAGTTTGTCTTGGCTACTTGTCTATACTGGTACGTCATTACGTATTGATAGGACCACAGTTTGAGATGTATTCTTCTATCTGACTTAAGTGAAGAATCAAGATCTCGGTGACTTATAAATCTTAATACTAATAAGTATTTAGATATATATGTTAACTCGTATATCACTTTGACTTACTATGGGTGAAGGTTATATACTAACTCGAGTACTCTGTATCTTGGGTGATAGCGGTTAATATATGATATTTGATTATCTGTATTAGTACCCGTATCCGGTATAGGATAATGACATCCCCTTAAGGAGCTCAATAAGGTTTATTACGCTAAACCCTGCAGGTTGATTAAGTTCAAGCATAATAATAAAGTTTGAGTGGTACTGCTTAAGGAAATATTAAGAGATTAATTAATTTAAGCTGTCAGAGCTCTAATTAATTAATGGATGTCGGATCGGAGATTTAATAAGTCTAAATACAAGCCCCGACTCATCACCGGCAATAAAGGGGTAAGTCAGTATCGGTTCTCTAGTGGAATGAACTGATATTTATAAATTAATTATGGTCTGGGCTGACCATAGATAAATTAATTTATTTGAGGCCCATCTTTATTCCTTGTATCTGGTCCCTGGGCTGGCCCAATGTCTCCTAGCCCAAGTAGGGCAGATTTTCGGCCCTCACTAGAAACTGGCGCCCCCTCCTCCTTTTTTGTATTATTAAATACAGCTGTCAGCTCTCAGGAAAACACACTGATAAAATTAGGGTTTTGAGAGCAGAAAGGGGCGCAGAGAACGTGAGTGATTTTCTGTCTTGGGAATTTCCATAGCTCGTTGTCCATCCAACGTTGGGAATTGAGCGGGATACAGTCGAGAAGATCAGAGCTGGAGTCAGATTCTCGCAGGAAACCAAGTTCTGGCAGTCTCCGTAAAACGGCCATAACTTCCTCCAAAGAACTCCGATTTAGACGAATCAGGCGGCCACAGGAAAGCTCTTTTAAAGACGAAGAAGTCGTATTTCTGCACAAAATACGATTAGAGGTCGTTTGAAGGGTCAAACGGAGCGTTGAAGTTGGCTGATCTGTTCAGCGACAGATTGACGAATTCTTAGGAATTCTTCAGGTATTCTCTAACTCCAACGTGCAGTTGTTAAATTCATAGGAGCATGTTAGGATTAATCGTTGTATGATAGATTAATAATAATCCAAGAAACGATCATCGGGCAAACGGAACGTTAATTCAATTTAATATTCCTTCAATTGGTATCAGAACCCAGGATTAATTTCTTGGCTCTATTATTAATTTATGTACGATTAATAATGTGCGTTTGTTTAACTGCTGTTGTTCTTCGTGGTCTGTTGATTCGTGGGATACGTCGTTTTGACGTTGTAATCGTTTTTTCACCGCGAGAAAAATCCGTGGTTAGATTAGAATTTCAATTGTTTTTGTTTTTCGGTTGTAATCTGTAATTGTGGAAAACGAGACGAAGACGACGACGATCAGACCGGAATAACGAAGGACGGATTGGAGTTAAGATCCACGGAGGTAAGTTTGCGCCGGGAGGCGGCGTGCGCCGCAGGCGCGCCGGGCGGCGCTGTCGTGCGTGCCCGTGCGATGCTGCGCGCGCGCCTACGGCTGCTGAGACTTACCAGATGCCGTGTGAGAGGCGAGACAGACCAGGGCAAGGCGGGGGCTGTGCACGCTGAGGGTCGTACGCGCGCGCGCTGTGCGCTGCGCACCCGGTCGGGCGATGCTTGGCCGCCGCTGCTGTGGCCTCTGGTGTGCGCCGTGTGCTGCCGAGGCTGGTCGAGCAAGGTTGGGCGAGGGAGGACAGGCGGCGAGCAGGGGCTGTGCGCGCCGAGGGCTGCGAGTGCGCGCTCTGCGGGCTGCGCGCCCAGCAGACGTCGCGCGGCCGCTGCTGCCGAGGCTGCTGTCTTCACGCCGGTTCTGCCGAGGCTGCACGAGCTGCTGCGCGCCCAGCGGGCGACACCTATGCGCTGCTGCTGCTGGACGTGCGCTGCTGTTGCTGGAGGCACCGAGCGATGCCGACTGCCGCTGCTGCTCGCCGAGGAGGCTGCTGCCAGCGCCGGGCTGCCTTGAGCGCCGGGGCGCTGCTGCAGCGCCGGGTGGCTGTTGTGCGACGGAGGGCAGGCTGCCAAGAGAGGCGGCGGCGCCTAGGGTTTTCCAAACCCTAGGTGGCCGAATTTTCAAACCCTAGAGGGCCCAAACCCTAGCTTTTCAAAGACGGGCCAAGTTTACGTTTTTGAGTTTTATTTTTTTATTTCTTTTCTGTTTTTTGTAATAGATTAGAAATATGGGGTTCCACGAATGGGTCACGAAGAACTTTATTGTTTTATTTCTGTTCTTTGCATGTTGTGGTGTTAATCCTTTATGCTCTTTGCATGCTGTTATTGTCTCTGCTTGTTAATATATGTTTATTAACTGCGCTTAGACAAACATGCTAGGTTTATCATTTTTCTTAAGCATGTTTTAGAATTCTGTTAGCATGTTTTACATGTTGCGTTCTAGATGAGCATGTTTAGGATTATGTGTTGAGCATGATCAAACCTTTTGAAAGAAAAAAGACTAAGCTTAATAATTTTATGGATGATTAAAAATTATTTAGATTTCCACAAGCGGTCTCTAGACAAAGTGTTTAGCAATATGAGTAACGGTCCACCCCACGTGGCTTACTTCGTATTTGTTTTTCATAAGTTTGTCAGATGAGGTTTCTATAAAAATATTTAAATCCATTAAAGTAGTGGGAGTTATGCAGTAACGGTCCACCCCACGTGGCTTACTTGTATAATTTTCACGAGTACTTTAGAAGATGGAATTAAATAAGATAACTAAGAAATTAAATTGAATGCGGCATGGTCCGAGTGAGTATGTCAAATTCGAAAATTTAATTTCAAAGTTAGATTGTGGTTATTTTGAAATAATTTTTATTCTTAAAATTATATAGACCTCCACATGCGGTCTCTAGACAAAGTGTTTAGCAATATGAGTAACGGTCCACCCCACGTGGCTTACTTCGTATTTGTTTCTCATAAGTTTGTCAGAAGAGGTTTCTATAAAAATATTTAAACCATTAAAGTAGTGGGAGTTATGCAGTAACGGTCCACCCCACGTGGCTTACTTGTGTAATTTTCACAAGTACTTTGGAGAATGGTATTAAATAAGATAACCAAGAAAATTAAATTGAAAGCAGCATGGTCCGAGTGAGTATGTCAATTTCGAGAATTTAATTTTCAAGGTTAAAATGTGGTCATTGCTTAGATATCATATCAAGTACAATGTACAACTCCCCCACGGAGTCCCTTCTTGATGATGATATGGTCTAGTCAAGGTGCCAACTATTAATTTCTTTTGTCAAAAGGTTAAGTTGACATGGAAATTAAATGACTAGGTGAATAGTCTGGTTGAGGAGTTCATGTGTAACTGTCCACCCCACGTGGCTTACATATGGAATTCTTTGAGCCGTTGGAGGTTTCACTAATATTGTTTTATCAAAAGGTTACAATATTATTGTTACGAACTATATGCGTTCATGTTTAATTTTGTTTACTTTCAGATATGTCTATGTCTCCTGTTTCTTTATTCTTGCACAAAGTCTTTTAACCGGGCCACATATATAAAATGGAAACGCAGTTTTTGGATTTTTTATCTTTATCACAAACTAACACATTTTTTGTGTTGCTTACTACTCCACGTTCTTATGGTTCGAACAATAGTCAACTGATGAGAAAAAGGAATTACATAAATGGTGGCATAAGACGAATAATGTGGCTATATGCTATATTATGAGTGTAATGTCACAAACCTTGTAGTTCCAACATCAGGGCATGGACGATGCTATTAGCATCATGCTGAATCTCAAGAAAGTGTTCGGAGAGTCAGACTGAGCTGCTCATTTAAATTTGATGAGAGTAATCTTGTTATTTTTATGAGTGAGCACAGCTCAGTGCGCGAGCATGTCATGCAATTCTTGACGGACTTGACTTGCTCAGTGGGAGTATCGACGGTGAGGCAAGAGTCGATATTATCCTGAACTCTCTTCCCAAGTCTTTTAATTAAGAACTTCCGCCTCAACGCTGTTATAAGCAAGAAAGATAATACTCTTTTTGAGTTGTTGAATGCTCTAGTTACGGCTAAGGAAGTTGTGGGAAAGAGATGTGCAAGCACTTGTTATTGCCAAAGGAGAGCCATCTTCTTCGTCGAATGACGGGAAGAAGAAGGGTCAAAGGGGCAAGAAAGACAAGGGAAATAGTGGGAGTAGTGGTGTGATAAGATTGAGTATTGAAGATTTTTTTTTTTCAATACTCAAGGCAAAGGGTTAAGGTACTTCACTTGCTATAGTAACTGAGACATATCAGCTCATTTTCTACTCAGTTGTGAGTAGTGGATAACGAGAGAAACTGATAATGATTGTTACACCTTGCATGGCCTTTTAAGCTGACAAGGAAGCTGAGAAGTGATGAGATGATTGTCTTCATAGGCAACGTGACTAGAGTCGCCTTGTCTTCAAGTTCTAAAGACATAGTTTAGTTTTTGAGAGTTCCTTATCATGTTCCAAAATTTTGAATAGATGGATCTTATGTCATTTTTGATAGTGGTGTTTCTATCATAAGAAATGACAAAGTTGTCTATTCTGGTATTTTGAACATCTCTCTTCATACTATAACTTGTCTACAAAATACCTTTATATTGCATTTACATCATCGAACAAAAGAAAGAGAAAAGTTAAGGCTAATCTCTCATGAGGATCTTACACATATATTGATACCCTAGATTAGGTCGCATCTATCTTAACAGGATCCAAAGGCTCGTGTCTAAATAGTACATTGGATTTAATCCAGGTTGTACCATTTGGAACCTGCGAATCCTGTATAGAGGAAAAGATGGAGACCGGGTCATTCATGGCAAAGGGGATAAAGGGCCAATAATGTGTTAGGAATGATCTTTTCTGATTCATTGTCAGTGTTTGGGATTCCAACCCAGTTTTACTACACCGTGTAATCCCTATATAAGATGGTGTGGTGGAGAGAAGAAATAGGTCACTCTTGGAAAAATATGTTCGATGATGAGTAATGTATCGTTGCAATTAGTCCTAAAGAATCAGAAGGTGGTTATTAGCAATGACACACGATTCTTAGAAGTGGACTATGGGAGTAATTACTAATCCAAGTCAGATAGTGTGCTTCAAGAAATTGAAAACATTAGACAGGCGATTCCATCACCCAAGCCAAGTGTGCAAGAGTTTTGTACCACAAGACACTGCACGCACTGTTGACACACATGTGCCACCACAGATCCATTGTAGTGGGAGGGTTGTGGGACAACCCGATCGATTTATATTCTTGGGAGAATCTTTGGATTCAGTCTCTGGTAGTGAATATAAGAGAATCGACCCAGATATCTACTTGGAATTAGTGGAAGACGAGAATGTAGATTCCTGGCACGCCTCAATGGAGCAATCCATTAAGAATATGGTTGTATACTAAGAAAATCTTGCTACCAGAATGCCGTAAAGCCATAGGTTGCAAGTGAGTATACAAGAGAATGATAAGTTCGAATGAGCAAGGTCGTAGTTTTTAAAACTAGACTGGTGGCGAAAGGTTATGCCCAGTGTGAGGGTATAGGTTATGATGATATTTTCGCCAGTGCCATGCTCAGAACATTCGGATCATTTTACCCATAGCAGCTCACTTAAACCATCGAGGTTACGTGAGGGAGGGAGAGAAACATCTCGTGTCAATCGCTCTCGTGTCATCGGTGATGTGGTTAATCTTGCATTTTATGTAAACAATATCCTCCTAATTGGCGACAATATGGAGCTATTGTTCAGACATAAAGTAATGGTTATCCGAACAGTCTCATATGAAAGACTAAGGAGGTACAGTATACATCTTTGTGATCAAAGTAATAAGGGATCACTAGAAAAGGATATTGGGCTTATCTCGAGTGTCTTACATTGATACTGAGAATACTGGTTGTAGTATGAATACCGCCAAGAAAGGATTGCTACCTTTTAGATATGGCGTTCCTTTATCTAAAGACTATGTCTTAAGATGCCTATTAAGGTTGAGGAAATGAAGGCAGTATTCTACGTTTCCGCAGTAGATAGCTTCATGTATGGATTGCTATGTACGAGATCTTATATTTGCTATGCAGTTAGCATGATTGTAAGATATCAGTATAGTCCTAGTTAAGGACACTGAATTGTGGTAAATTATATTCTCAAGTCCCTGACTAGAAAATAAGGATAGTTTACCAGTTAGACAGTTTAGTTCCTTTTTGGATTATATGATTTCGGATTTCCAGGCTGACCGGAACAAAGAATAATTACCTCGAGCTATGTGTTTTTTCTTGGGAGGTAAAACCTTTTGGTTTGACCACTACCTCCAGGATCTAAGGGTAATTCCTAGTTTGCGTGGGAGCATCACCTTCGTGATACCTCAAGTGCAGTTGCGAACTCTAAGGAATCCAAGAACCACAAGGGGTTAAACACATGGAGAGTAAGTACCAAGTTATACGATTATTCGTAAATCGAGGTTTTTGTGCTCAAAGAATAAATTCTCACATATTGGAGAAACCTACTGATCTTTCACAAAAGGCTTATCGCAAATGGTCATTGAAAGATGGGAATGCGATTGATGCCAGATTGATGCCACCCACTTAGGAAACTTTAAGTATAAGTGGGAGAAGTGTTAGGTGATTGGTAAATAGACGCATTGTATACTAAAAGTTTGCTTTAGTATAAGTGGGAGATTGTTGGATTTGTATACTGAAAGCAAGAACGTTTTATGCTTGTATACAATGTTTCCTAAGTTCACTATCTAATCTCCTATCTGATTGTGTTCATGATTGCATATGTATGTTCTTTATCTCTATATAAGTAGATTATATGGTGTGTTGTAGATCACAGAAGACCATATAATTGGAATAACCTTAAGAGATATAATATGATCACAGCCGAAATAACTCTAGGACAAGTTATTGGTTTAGGCTGCAGTATAGATGGAAGTAGTTTGTCTTGGCTACTTGTCTATACTGGTATGTCATTACGTATTGATAGGACCACAGTTTGAGATGTATTCTTCTATCTGACTTAAGTGAAGAATCAAGATCTCGGTGACTTATAAATCTTAATACTAATAAGTATTTAGATATATATGTTAACTCGTATATCACTTTGACTTACTATGGGTGAAGGTTATATACTAACTCGAGTACTCTGTATCTTGGGTGATAGCGGTTAATATATGATATTTGATTATCTGTATTAGTACCCGTATCCGGTATAGGATAATGACATCCCCTTAAGGAGCTCAATAAGGTTTATTACGCCAAACCCTGCAGGTTGATTAAGTTCAGGCGTAATAATAAAGTTTGAGTGGTACTGCTTAAGGAAATATTAAGAGATTAATTAATTTAAGCTGTCAGAGCTCTAATTAATTAATGGATGTCGGATCGGAGATTTAATAAGTCTAAATACAAGCCCCGACTCATCACCGGCAATAAAGGGGTAAGTCAGTATCGGTTCTCTAATGGAATGAACTGATATTTATAAATTAATTATGGTCTGGGCTGACCATAGATAAATTAATTTATTTGAGGCCCATCTTTATTCCTTGTATCTGGTCCCTGGGCTGGCCCAATGTCTCCTAGCCCAAGTAGGGCAGATTTTCGGCCCTCACTAGAAACTGGCGCCCCCTCCTCCTTTTCTGTATTATTAAATACAGCTGTCAGCTCTCAGGAAAACACACTGATAAAATTAGGGTTTTGAGAGCAGAAAGGGGCCCAGAGAACGTGAGTGATTTTCTGTCTTGGGAATTTCCATAGCTCGTTGTCCATCCAACGTTGGGAATTGAGCGGGATACAGTCGAGAAGATCAGAGCTGGAGTCAGATTCTCGCAGGAAACCAAGTTTTGGCAGTCTCCGTAAAAGGGCCATAACTTCCTCCACAGAACTCCGATTCAGACGAATCAGGCGGCCACGAAAAGCTCTTTTGAAGACGAAGAAGTCGTATTTCTGCACAAAATACGATTAGAGGTCGTTTGAAGGGTCAAACGGAGCGTTGAAGTTGGCTGACCTGTTCAGCGACAGATTGACGAATTCTTAGGAATTCTTCAGGTATTCTCTAACTCCAACGTGCAGTTGTTAAATTCATAGGAGCATGTTAGGATTAATCTTTGTATGATAGATTAATAATAATCCAAGAAACGATCATCGGGCAAACGGAACGTTAATTCAATTTAATATTCCTTCAATATCAACTTTGATATTTTCCTATGGTGTGAGCATTGGGATTTTATATACACGTGTATACGTGTAATGAGCCCATTTCTAAGTATACATGAAATATCCATATTTGATATTCAATTCCTCTTCTTGAAATGTATAGAATTTAAAGGCATTATAAGACATTAGATAGTTAGCTCTGTTATTTTGTTATGTATTGGGGTGCAGAGAGAGCACCAAATGGTTATGCACTCTGTTCATGCTTGCTAATGATGCTTACCTGGATATTTTATTATCTTGAGGGGATGTTCTTTACGGTTATATGAATGATTTGTGGGATTGATTAACTTTGGGATGATTAAAACAACATAAGACTTTGCCTAAGTTTTGACTGATAAACTGCGGTTATCATTGAATAGATTTCAGGATTAATAGTACAATTTCATTGCGACTCGATTGATTCTAAGAATGGGGCATAGCATGATACAAGTTACATTGTTGAAAAGGCTTGCACTACACTCAATTTTCTTTGTAGTTGAGCTTGATTATTACCTTACTGTTCTTGAGATCTGAATTTGCAGTTTAAATATCAACCATGGTGTTTTTTCTGTGGTGTCTGCGCAAGGATTATATTACATATATGTACAGGGTTATCAAGATGGGTATTCCTACACTTATATTTATTCACGAAAACTCTCGAATTAGTGGGCGGTACGCGACAGCGCTGATCGGGATTTATGGGGATTGCCAGCTCTGCATTTATCCATGAGATGGGAGGGGACGTTGAGCAGCCCCGAAGTCAAGTTAATGGCAGCCCTGCATATTGCTCCTGCAGGCATGCAGCAAGATAGATCTATACTCTGGGAATCTCGCTTCGCACTCACGCATTAACTGTTGACAGCGATGCTTCGACATGGGCATTGAGGGGATTTATTGTGTTTAAATCTGAATATATATTCTTCTAGACCTTAGAATTTCAAGATTTTCTGACTATCAGAATAGTGTTGATTTGTTCATTGGGTTCTCTGATTTGCTTATCGGGTTTCGTTTTTTTTTTTATGATTTATTAATCAAGTCTTCCATCATATATCTTCTATAATAATGAGTTCACAGCCCTATCTTAAGGGGCACTCATATTTTGCTAATGTCTGTGCTTAAGAATTTTTGCAGCACATGACAAACATATTTTGAGGAAAATATTTGAACAAGTATGGTAATCACCATAACACGAAAAGATAATCCACTAACAAGTGGCGATCCAGGTACTTCGCGAAACGAAAACTTATCATTACATGATCTTAGTTATTTCATCGAAGCATGAAAGCATGACTGGGATTTGGGAAATGTTATACCTTAGTTTTTGGGCATAAGCATGACTTATATTATCTATGCTGAGATTTATGCAATAATAATTATGTCTTGGAAGCTGCACGCAGCACACCTTCTGCATATGTGCCTAGGGCTGGAATATGAATTGACTAAGTACACGAAGCTGCACACCTTCTGCACATGTGCTAGGGCTTGGAATATAATTTGAATAACATACCTTGGGGCCATAGTCATAACAGCGCTGCCACTAGCATCACAAGTAAGGACACCAAGCACAAGTATACACATAACATGTTTTAGTTGAACATGCACATGTTACTAGGAGGGGGGAGTGGAGTATGTGCCACCATGTGTATTTTCTCGAAAAACTCAGCAGGATATTTGAGCCTTAACGACAACTCAGCAGCGTAGCGGATATCAAAACCTTAAATGGTAACTTAGCCACGATCCGGAACTGTAAGCCTCAGAATGTATCTGAGCTTTCTCAGCGCAGTCAGGATAGGTTATTTCAGCCTGCGCAACCATCTCAGTTATTTCAGTTATCTGGGCTGGTGGAACTATCTCAGTTATCTCAGTACAATCAGTGCTCAAATTATCAGCGTGACTATCTCAGTCATCTCAGCCTATGCAGTCATCTTCATATAAGTCATCTGCAACGCAGATTGCATAAATTGTCTCAACGCTGTCAATGCGATTGTCTCAACACAATCAATGCGATTGTATCAGCGCAGCTAGTGCGATTATCTCAGCGCAGCCAGTGCGGCTATCTCAGCGCAGTCAGTACAATTTTCTCAGCGCAGCCAATGCAATTTTATCAGCGTGGCCAGTGCGGCTATCTCAGCACAGTCAGTGTGACTGTCTCATCTAAACTAAGGTATTAATTGCAAAAGTTAGGGGCATTAATTGCAAAACTCAGGGGCATTAATTGCAAAATTCAGGGGCATTAATTACAAAAATTCAGGGGCATTAATTGCAAAACTCAGGCATAAATTGCAAAAACTCAAGGGCATTAATTGCAAAACTCAGGAATTAATTGCAAAACTCAGGGGCATTAATTGCAAAAACTCAGGTGCATTAATTGCAAAGCTCAGGCATTAATTGCAAAACTCAGGGGCATTAATTGCAAAACTTTGGCCTTCAGGGCAGCGCAGGCCTCAATGTCTATGCTCCGCGCAGAAATATCATAAACCGCGAAAGTTAGACAGGGGATGAGCCTTAAGTGGCAACTCAGCCGCTCTCCCGGGTCACTCCTCGGCACCGGCTTTTCAGCCCTACTCGGGTGCATTCTCAGCTCTTCCAGGTCTTCAACAATCGTGCTTGACTTCTAAAGTACGCGCACGACACTGGGGGAGGAGTAGGGGGTGTATACCCCCGTCACCTCTTATATCCTATTTTTTAGGGATAAAAAATTCAAAATCTAAGGGAAAGGGGTTGTTCGTTGACACGGCTGTAATAGCCAAATATTTAGAGCTGCCTAAGCGCAAAGCTCCCAGAGCTGCCTTAGCGCGAGCACAATGATAAAAATCAAAAAGTGGCTCAATGAGCACGTTAGAAAGAGAGTTTCTTCATTCTTGTTATTATTGTTGTTATTCTAAATATTTTGACAGGGTTGGGATATTTTTGTGTTGACAAATTGGCAGGGATGTAACATTCTATCATTGATTATTTTGCAAACTTACAAGTATTCGATTTGGGATAAGTTACAGGGCTGCAAGGCTAAAAAAACACTTGGACCCTACTCGGGAGAGCAGCACAGCGCTGACTCTATTGAAGGAATATTAAACTGAATTAATACTCGATTTGCCCCGAAGATCGTTTCTTGGATTATCATTAATTTATCGTACAATGATTAATCCCTAACATGCTCCTATGAATTTAAGTGCTGCACGTTGGAGTTTAGAAATACCTGCAGAATTCAGAAGAATTCGTCAAACTCGCAGCTGAACAGACCAGTCAGCTTCAAGCCTTCGTTTGAAGCCTCAAACGTCCTCAAATCGTATTTTGCCCATAAATACGACTTCTTCGTCTTCGAGAAAGCTTTCCGTGGCCGCCTGTTTCGCTTGAATCGGAGTTCTGTGGAGGAAGTTATGGCCATTCTCCCGAAACTGCCAGAACTTGATTTCCTGCGAAAATCTGACTCCAGCTCATATCTTCTGAACTGTATCCCGCTCAGCTTTCACCGTTGGATGGACAACGAACTGTGAAAGTCCCAAGAGAGAAATAAAGCTCCACACGTTTTTCTTCTCTGCGCCCCACAGCTCTCAAAACCCTAATATTTTTATCAGTGTGTTTCCCTGAGAGCTGAGAGCTGTATTTTATAATAAATAAAATACGGAGGAGGTGCAGATTAGGTGTAGGGGACGTGTTCTCTCTTTGCTAGGGCTAGGAGACTTTGGGCCAGTCCAGGGACCAGATACAAGGAATAAAGATGAGCCTCAAATAAATTAATTATCTATGGTCAGCCCAAACCATAATTAATTTATAAATATTATTTCATTCCACTAGAGAACCAATATTGACTTACCCCTTTATTGCCGGTGTTGAGTCGGGGCTTGTATTTAGACTTATTAAATCCCCGTATTTAAAATATCCGACATCCATTAATTAATTAGAGCTCTGACAGCTTTAAATTAATTAATCTCTTTATAATCCTTAAGCAGTACCACTCATACCTTATTATTGCGCCTGAACTTAATCAACCTGCAGGGTTTAGCGCAATAAACACTATTGAGCTCCTTAAGGGGATGTTATTATCCTATACCGGATACGGGTACTAATACAGATAATCAAATATCATATATTAACCGCTATCACCCAAGATACAGAGTACTCAAGTTTCTATATAACTCTCACTCATAGTAAATCAAAGTGATACACGAATTAACATATATATATGAAATCTTATTAGTATTAAGATTTTATTAAGTCACCGAGATCTTGATTCTTCACTTAAGTCAGATAGAAGAATACATCTCATTGTGGTCCTATCAATACGTTATGACGTACCAGTATAGACAAGTAGTCAAGACAAACAACTTCCATCTATACCGCAGCCTAAACCAATGACTCGTCCTAAAGTCATCTCGGTTGTGATCATTTTTATATCTCTTAAGGTTATTCCAATTATATGATCTTCTGTGATCTACAACACACCATATAATCTACTTATAAAGAGATAAGGGACATACATGTGCAATCATGAACACAATCAGATAGGAGATTGGATAGTGTTAACAGGAAACATTGTATACAAGCATAAAACATTCTTGCTTTCAGTATACAAATCCAACAATCTCCCACTTATACTAAAGCAAACTTTTAGTATACAATGTGTCTATTTACTCAACTCCTAACACTTCTCCCACTTATACTTAAAGTTTCCTAAGTGGGTGGCATCAATCGCATTCACATCCTTCAATGACCATTTACGATAAGCCTTTTGTGAAAGGATTAGTTAGTTTCTCCAATACATGTTAATTCATTCTATGAGCACATAACCTTGATTTACGAATAATCGTATTACTTGGTACTTACTCTCCATGTGTTTGACCCATTGCGGTTCTTGGATTCCTTAAAGTTTGCAACTGCACTTGAGTTATCACGAAGGTGATGCTCTCACGCAAACTAGGAATCACCCTTAGATCCTGGAAGTAGTGGTCAAACCAAAAGGTTTTACCTCCCAAGGAAAAACACATAGCTCGAGGTAATTATTCTTTGTTCCAGTCAGCCTGGAAATCCGAAATCATATAATCCAAAAAGGAACTAAACTGTCTAACTGGTAAACTATCCTTATTCTCTAGTCATGGACTTGAGAATATAATTTACCACAGTTCAGTATCCTTAACTAGGACTATACTGATATCTTACAACCATGCTAACTGCATAGCAAATATAAGATCTCGTACATAGCAATCCATACATGAAGCTATCTACTGCGGAAACGTAGAATACTGGCTTCATTTCCTCAACCTTAATAGGCATCTTAAGACATATGTCTTTAGATAAAGGAACGCCATAGCTCAAAGGTTGCAATCCTTTCTTGGCGGTATGCATACTAAAACGAGTATTCTCAGTATCAGTGTAAGACACTCGAGATAAGCCCAACATCCTTTTCTAGTGATCCCTTATAACCTTGATCACATAGACGTATACTGTACTTCCTTAGTCTTTCATTTGAGACTGTTCGGATAACCATTACTTTATGTCTTGACAATAGCTCCATATTGTCGCCAATTAGGAGGATATTATCTACATAAAATGTAAGATAAACCACATCACCGATGACACGAGAGCGATTGACACGAGATGCTTCTCTCCCTCCCTCACATAACCTTCAGGTTGTTGCACATGGATGTCCTTACCTTTTCCAAGGTAATATATATGACATCCATTTGCCAGACCTCGATGGTTTAAGTGAGCTGCTATGGATAAAATGATCCGAATGTTCTGAGCATGGCACTAGCGAAAAAAATCATCGTAACCTATACCCTTACACTGGGCATAACCTTTTGCCACCAGTCTAGCTTCGAAAGCTACGACCTTGCTCATTCGGACCTATCATTATCTTGTATACTCACTTACAACCTAAGGCTTTACTGCCTTTTGGTAGCAAGATTTTCTAGTATACACCCATATTCTTAATGGATTTCTCCATTGAGGCGTGCCAGGAATCTACATTCTCGTCTTCCACTAATTCCAAGTAGATATCTGGGTCGATTCTCTTATATTCACTACCAGGGACTGAATCCAAAGATTCTCCCAAGCACATAAATCGATCGGGTTGTCCCACAACCCTCCCACTACAATGGATCTGTGGTGGCACATGTGTGTCAACAGTGCGTGCAGTGTCCTGTGGTACAAAACTCTTGCACACTTTGGCTTGGGTCTAATGTCTTCAATTTCTTGAAGCACACTATCTGACTTGGATTAGTGATTATTCCCATAGTCCACTTCTAAGAATCGTGTGTCATTGCTAATAACAACCTTCTGATTCTTTAGGACTAATTGCAAAGATGCATAACTCATCATCGGACATATTTTTCCAAGAGTGACCTATTTCTTCTCTCCACTACAACATCTTATATAGGGATTACACGGTGTAGTAAACTGGGTTGGAATCCCAAACACTGACAATGAATCAGAAAAGATCATTCCTAACACATTATTGGCCCTTTATCCCCTTTGCCATGAATGACCCGGTCTCCATCTTTTCCTCTATACAGGATTCGTAGGTTCCAAATGGTACAACCTGGATTGAATCCAATGTACTATTTAGACATGAGGCTTTTGATCCTGTTAAGATAGATGTGACCTAATCTAGGGTATCAATATATGTGTAAGATCCTCATGAGAGATTAGCCTTAACTTTTCTCTTTCTTTTGTTCGATGATGTAAATGCAATATAAAGGTATTTTGAAGACAAGTTATAGTATGAAGAGAGATGTTCAAAAATACCAGAATAGACAACTTTGTCATTTCTTATGATAGAAACACCACTATCAAAAATGACATAAGATCCATCTATTCAAAATTTTAGAACATGATAAGGAACTCTCAAAAACTAAACTATGTCTTTAGGACTTAAAGACAAGTCTTCAATTGCAACAACTGCGACTCCAGTCACGTTTTCTACGAAGACAATCATCTCATCACTTCTTAGCTTCCTTGTCAGCCTAAAAGCCATGCAAGGTGCAACAATCATTATCAGTTTCTCTCGTTATCCACTACTCACAACTGAGTAGAAAATGAGCTGATATGTCTCAGTTACTATAGCAAGTGAAGTACCTTAACCCTTTGCCTTGAGTATTGAAAAGTAATCTCCAATACTCAATCTTATCACACCACTACTCCCACTATTTCCCTTGTCTTTCTTGCCCCTTAGACGCTTCTTCTTCCCGTCATTCGACGAAGAAGATGGCTCTCCTTTGGCAATAACAAGTGCTTGCACATCTCTTTCTCACAACTTCCTTAGCCGTAACTAGAGCATTCAACAACTCAAAAAGAGTATTATCTTTCTTGCTCATAACAGCATTGAGGCGGAAGTTCTTAATTAAAAGACTTGGGAAGAGAGTTCAGGATAATATCGACTTTTGCCTCACCATCGATACTCCCACTGAGCAAGTCAAGTCCATCAAAATTTGCATGACATGCTCGTGCACTGAGCTGTGCTCACTCATAAAATAACAAGATTACTCTCATCAAATTTAAATGAGCAGCTCAGTCCGACTCTCCGAACACTTTCTTGAGATTCAGCATGATGCTAATAGCATCGTCCATGCTCTGATGTTGGAGCTACAAGGTTTGTGACATTATACTCATAATATAGCATATAGCCACATTATTCGTCTTATGCCACCTTTTATGTAATTCATTTTTCTCATCAGTTGACTATTGTTCGGACCATAAGAACGTGGAGTAGTAAGCAACACAAAAATTGTGTTAGTTTGTGATAAAGATAAAAATCCAAAACTGCATTTCCATTTTATATATGTGGACCGGTTAAAAGACTTTGTGCAAGAATAAATAAACAGTAAGAGATATAGACATATCTGAAAGTAACGAACATAAAGCACATAATTCGTAACAACAATATTGAAACCTTTTGATAAAACAATATTGATGAAACCTCCAACAGCCCAAAGAATCTCACATGCAAGCCACGCGGGTGGACGTTTACACATGAACTTCTCAACCAGACTATTTACCTAGTCGTTTAATTTCCATCCATGTCAACTTAACCTTTTGACAAAGGAAATTAATAGTTGGACCTTAACTAGACCATAACATAATCAAGAAGGGACTCCGCGGAGAGTTGTACATTGTACTTGATATGATATCTAAGCAATGACCACAATTTAACCTTGATAATTAAATTCTCAAAATTGACATACTCACTCGGACCATGCCGCTTTCAATTTAATTATCTTGGTTGTCTTATTTAATTCCATTCTCCAAAGTACTCGTGAAAATCATACAAGCAAGCCACGCGGGTGGACGTTTACTGCATAACTCCCACTACTTTAATGGATTTAAATATATTTATAGAAACCTCATCTGACAAACTTATGAAAGAACAATCATGAAGTAAGCCACGTGGGTGGACGTTTACTCACATCGCCAATCACTTTGTCTAGAGACCGCTTGTGGAGGCCTAGATAATTTTAAGAATAAAAATTATTAAGGGTTAATTGCATGAAAATACACGAACTTTACTCACTTTTTCATTCTGCACACCGACTTTGAAATTTACATTTTAAACCATGAACTTTGCATTCGTTCCATTTTTTCCTTAAAATTCACCTCCGGCCATCGAAAATCTGAGGTGGCGCCTTTTGGCGCCACGCGTATGTGACACGTCATTAATGTGTGCTGACGTGTCTTTAATTTAATACTCTCTCTCTATCTACTTCTCTCTCTTTCTTTTCTCTCTCTCTCTCTAATATTCACCTCCGTCCCCGCGCTTCCCTCGTACCACACAACTCGAGGCCGCCGCCGCCGCCGCCGAGACCCGTCTCCACGTCGTTGTAGACGACGTCAAAGAAGCCCACAGAAGGACTCCAAACCCAAGCACCGACGCCAGCAGCAGCTTCGTTGTTCTGAAGATTTGTTTGCACGGAAGAAATCTGGTAGATTGTACTGAGGCTTACTGGGGTACTTTAGGAGCAGCAGAACAATGCTAAACTCCAAGGTTTGGATTGCGAGCATTAAGTATGCCTGTGCTGCAAAGAATCAGACGAGGTCAATCATATAAATATAAAGATCCGAAGAAGGAAATACATCCTCATAATCATAAATGGTGTTCATATTGTTGTTACAGCGTGTGTTTTTACTCCCTTTTGATGGAATGAACTTTTTAATAATCTTTTTTGTGAAGTTGCTAAAATAATTAATTTTTTACCAGAGATGATATCTCTTAATCTATCATCTTTTTGTTTCTTCATCAACATTTCTCTTTTGTTAATGATCTTATCCATAGCCTGGAGTTGCTACCTTCTTGTACGGAGCTGCACACGGTGAGGGGAGGTCGCTCGACACAATCAGGAGGGAGCTCGGCTACTTCAAGCGGAATGCAGATGGAAATCAGTGGGTAGGCAGCCTCCAATCCGAAACTCTACAGCCGAAACCCGATGAGGGCCCTCCTCGTGATGTTTCGAGGAAAGGGGTCGTTGTCGTTGGAGCCACACAGTGGGTCAAAAACTACAACGTCCCAATATTCTCGACTGACATGGCTGTTGTTCGGAGAATAGCAAAGAGAATCAGCGGCAGAGGCGGCGGGCTTCCATCCGTGCAGTCTATGGCTCTTGCTCACGGTAAAGGTATGATCGAGGTGGATTGCAACCAGTTGGATACGAGTAAAGCTGGTGGCGAGGATGTGCAGCGAGCAGTCGAGTGCCTCGCCCGGGAAGAAGGTATGGACGTCGGAGAGGGATACTATACCGATCTTTCTCAGAACCAAAAGAAGTTTATTTGCTTTTTTGACGTCGTCTATGGCGACGTGGAGGCGGGTCTCGGCGGCGGCCCGTGCGGCGGCAGTGGTGGCAGCGGCCTCGAGCTGCGTGGGACGAGGGAAGCGCGGGGACGGAGGTGAATATTAGAAAGAGAGAGAGAAAAGAAAAAGAGAGAGAAGTAGATAGAGAGAGAGTATTAGAGAGAGAATTAAATTAAAGACACGTCAGCACACATTAATGACGTGTCACATACGCGTGGCGCCAAAAGGCACCACCTCATATTTCCGATGGCCGGAGGTGAATTTTAAGGAAAAAATGGAACGAATGCAAAGTTCATGGTTTAAAATGTAAATTTCAAAGTCGGTGTGCAGAATGAAAAAGTGACTAAAGTTCGTGTATTTTCATGCAATTAACCCAATTATTAAGTAGTAACCACAATCTAACTTTGAAATTAAATTCTCGAATTTGACATACTCACTAGGACCATGCCGCATTCAATTTAATTTCTTAGTTATCTTACTTAATTCCATCGTCTAAAGTACTCGTGAAAAATTATACAAGTAAGCCACGCGGGTGGACGTTTACTGCATAACTCCCACTACTTTAATGGATTTAAATATTTTATAGAAATCTCATCTGACAAACTTATGAAAGAACAAACATGAAGTAAGCCACGCGGGTGGACGTTTACTCACATCTCCAATCACTTTGTCTAGAGACCGTTTGTGGAAATTTAAATAATTTTTAATCATCTATAAAATTATTAATACAGCTTAGTCTTTTTCTTTCAAAAGGTTTGATCATGCTCAACACATAATCCTAAACATGCTCATCTAGAACGCAACATGTAAAACATGCTCACAGAATTCTAAAACATGCTTAAGAAAATGATAAACCTAGCATGCTTGTCTAAGCGCAGTTAATAAACGCATATTAACAAGCAAAGACAAAGACAACAGGTAAAGAGCATAAAGGATTAACACCACGACATGCAAAGAACAAAATTAAAACAATAAAGTTCTTCGTGACCCATTCGTGGAACCCCATATTTCTAATCTATTACAAAGAACAGAAAAGAAAAAGAAATAAAACTCAAAAAACGTAAACTCGGCTCGAAACACTTCAAATAGGCCCGTCTTTGAATTTAGGGTTTGGGCCCCCTAGGGTTTCTTGAAACTTGCGCCTACCTAGGGTTTGGTACCCCCTAGGCGCCGCCGCCGCCACGCCATGACAGCAGCCGAGCGGGCTCGGCAGCAGCAGTAGCCCGACGCGGCAACAATAGCCCGACGCGGCAGCAGCCTGGCTCGGCAGCAGCCTCCCCGGCGCGATCAGCAGCAGCAGCAGCACGGCTCGGCAGCCACGGCACCTGGTCTCGGCAGACTCGGCGCGCAGACAGCAGCCTCGGCAGCAGCAGCCGCGCGACGCCTGCCGGGCGCGCAGCGCGCACGCACACACAGCCTAATCTAACCACGGTTTTTCTCGTGGTGAAAAACGATTACAACGTCAAAACGACGTACCCCACAAATCAACAGACCACGAAGAACAGCAGCAGTAAAAACGACGCACATTATTAATCGTACATAAATTAATAATAGAGCCAAGAAATTAATCCTGGGCTCTGATACCAATTGAAGGAATATTAAACTGAATTAATACTCGATTTGCCCCGAAGATCGTTTCTTGGATTATCATTAATTTATTGTACAACGATTAATCCCTAACATGCTCCTATGAATTTAAGTGCTGCACGTTGGAGTTTAGAAATACCTGAAGAATTCAGAAGAATTCGTCAAACTCGCAGCTGAACAGACCAGTCAGCTTCAAGCCTTCGTTTGAAGCCTCAAACGTCCTCAAATCGTATTTTGCCCAGAAATACGACTTCTTCGTCTTCGAGAAAGCTTTCCGTGGCCGCCAGTTTCGCTTGAATAGGAGTTCTGTGGAGGAAGTTATGGCCATTCTCCCGAAACTGCCAGAACTTGATTTCCTGCGAAAATCTGACTCCAGCTCAGATCTTATGAACTGTATCCCGCTCAGCTTTCACCGTTGGATGGACAACGAACTGTGAAAGTCCCAAGAGAGAAATAAAGCTCCACACGTTTTTCTTCTCTGCGCCCCACAGCTCTCAAAACCCTAATATTTTTATCAGTGTGTTTCCCTGAGAGCTGACAGCTGTATTTTATAATAAATAAAATACGGAAGAGGCGCAGATTAGGTGTAGCGGGCGTGTTCTCTCTTTGCTAGGGCTAGGAGACTTTGGGCCAGTCCAGGGACCAGATACAAGGAATAAAGATGGGCCTCAAATAAATTAATTATCTATGGTCAGCCCAGACCATAATTAATTTATAAATATTAGTTCATTCCACTAGAGAACCAATATTGACTTACCCCTTTATTGCCGGTGTTGAGTCGGGGCTTGTATTTAGACTTATTAAATCCTCGTATTTAAAATATCTGACATCCATTAATTAATTAGAGCTCTGACAGTTTTAAATCAATTAATCTCTTTATAATCCTTAAGCAGTACCACTCAAACCTTATTATTGCGCCTGAACTTAATCAACCTGCAGGGTTTAACGCAATAAACATTATTGAGCTCCTGAAGGGGATGTCATTATCCTATACCAGATACGGGTACTAATACAGATAATCAAATATCATATATTAACCGCTATCACCCAAGATACAGAGTACTCAAGTTACTATATAACTCTCTCTCATAGTAAATCAAAGTGATACAAGAATTAACATATATATATGAAATCTTATTAGTATTAAGATTTTATTAAGTCACCGAGATCTTGATTCTTCACTTAAGTCAGATAGAAGAATACATCTCACTGTGGTCCTATCAATACGTTATGACGTACCAGTATAGACAAGTAGTCAAGACAAACTACTTCCATCTATACCGCAGCCTAAACCAATGACTCGTCCTAAAGTCATCTCGGCTGTG
This sequence comes from Salvia miltiorrhiza, assembly GCF_028751815.1. Taxonomy (NCBI): domain Eukaryota; kingdom Viridiplantae; phylum Streptophyta; class Magnoliopsida; order Lamiales; family Lamiaceae; genus Salvia; species Salvia miltiorrhiza. The sequence continues at coordinate 26,187,359 of NC_080388.1, read as the reverse complement.
ATCATTTTTATATCTCTTAAGGTTATTCCAATTATATGATCTTCTGTGATCTACAACACACCATATAATCTACTTATAAAGAGATAAGGGACATACATGTGCAATCATGAACACAATCAGATAGGAGATTGGATAGTGTTAACAGGAAACATTGTATACAAGCATAAAACGTTCTTACTTTCAGTATACAAATCCAACATCTATATCACACACCACTGGTTGAACACGAAGAAGACACGGTTTAACCAAACTAGGGGGAGTAGCTGATGAGGACTGTAATACTCATCAGCGCTGTGCTTAGCAATACCAGAGCAGACCCCAGCTCTGCCGAGGAGCCAGAGCAGAGCTAACCGCTCTGCCAGAGTTACCAAAGACAGCCTACCAGAATGCCTTCGCAAGGCCTGAGACCAGCAACGAAGGGACTTGGCAGCGCAGACGAAGGGACTTGGCGGCGCAGACTACCCAAGCTACTTGCCAGCACTGACCCGCTTGCGCAGCTCAAGGGAACTACTCAACACGGGCAGCGAAGGACAGCGCAGATGGGTCAAATCAAGACTAAAGTTAAGTGTATTAAGGCATTAAAGGGCCTAAATCCAATTATTAGAGTTCATGGGCCTAAGGCCTTTGGGGCTCACTCTCACATCTATAAATAGAAGGTTTAGCATTAGCTTTAGGGGATCATGATTTATTTGGGAGCAACACACTTGTAAAATGTAATTATCTCAAAGCATAGTGGAAGAACTCGAAAACACCCGTGGATGTAGGTCTTAACGGCCGAACCACGTAAATCCTGTCTCGATTATTACTTTTTAGATCAGGTGTTGGTTTCATGCTTCATCATTGGGGTTGATTCCACACTCTTCCAGATCCTTCCATTGCTAGAATTCGCCAGAATCTTCCGGGCAATCTACTCCACACGTCTTTCCATATATAGCTCCAGTTGATGACTTCTGTTGACGGGCATGGTCGTACTAGCTGCTTTCTTCAGTTGGCCTCATACCAGGTGGTACACTTCAAACGTTCCCACGCCTCGAATGGTTGTGAGGGGTACTTCGCCGAGCTCTCTTCTTGGTTCATATATAGTTCATCTCTGCTGACTATGACTGCTGTGATGGCCTTACCAACTGCTTCCTTCGGTTAGCCTCACACCAGGTGGTACACTTCAGAGATTTCCGTGCCTCGAATGGTTCTGAGGGGTACTTCACTGAGCTCTCTTCCTGGTAGGTTTCACTTCTTGAAGCTTGGATAGTTTTGTTCCGGTAATGCCCATTCTGACCATATTTCGTGCATATGCCCTTTTTCGAGCTTCCTCCTCCTGAATACCTGTTTTCTCTCCTAGATGACTCAAACAAACACAAAGAAGAGAAAAAACTAGGGCCAAATGGCCCAAAAGTCGAAGACGCATCAGACAGCCTCTCCCTCTCGCCGGAACAAGGATTCATGTCCCTCGGCCTGCCAGCCCATCCTTGTCGCACTTCCATTAAAGACATCGCAATTTTCACAGTACGTCTAGAGCTTGCAAATTAGCACATGAATAGATTATATGGTGATTAACAGATCACAGAAGGTCATATAATTGGAATAAACTTAAGAGATATAAATAGATCACAGTCGAGATGACTCTAGGACGAGTCGTTGGTATAGGCTGCAGTATAGATGGAAATAGTTTGTCTTGACTATTTATCTATACTGGTACGTCATAACGTATTGATAGGATCACAGTGAGATTTATTCTTCTATCTGACATAAGTAAAGAATTAAGATCTCGGTGACTTAATAAAATCTTAATACTAATAAGATTTCAGTTATATATATATATGTTGATTCGTGTATCACTTTGATTTACTATGGGTGAGAGTTATATATTAACTTGAGTACTCAGTATCTTGGGTGATAGCGGTCAATATATGATATTTAGTTATCTGTATATTAGTACCCGTATCCGGTATAGGATAATGACATCCCCTTAAGGAGCTTAATAAGGTTTATTGCGTTAAACCCTGCAGGTTGATTAAGTTCAAGCGCATTAATAAGGTTTGCGTGGTACTGCTTAGGGATTACAAAGAGATTAATTATTTTAAGATGTCAGATCTTTAATTAATTAATGGATGTCGAATATTTTAAATACGGAGATTTAATAAGTCTAAATACAAGCCCCGACTCATCATCGGTAATAAAGGGATAAGTCAGTATTGATTCTCTAGTGGAATGAATTAATACTTATGAATTAATTATGATCTGGGCTAATCATAAGAATTAATTCATTAGAGGCCCATCTTTATTCCTTGTATCTAATCCCTAGACTGGCCCAAAGTCTCCTGAGCCCAGTAAAGAGTAAGGGATGCCTATTACAGTTATTGGGGCCCTAGGACTGTGTTTTGTCTATAAACATAGTTATCTGCTCTCAGAATAAGACACACAAAAATTAGGATTTTAGAGAGCAGTGGGGGTCGCCGATTTCAAGGTGGCCGAATTTTCTGTGGGAGTTCTCATAGTTCGTTGTCCTTCCAACGTTGAAAATTGAGCGGGATACAGTTCAGATGGTCAGAACTGGAGTAATTCGATTCAGCCGTTAACAACCTCCGCATCCAATTCACAAGTAAGTTATTCTAACTCCAATGTGCAGCACTTAAATTCATAGGAGCATGTTAGGAATTAATCGTTGTATGGTGAATTATGATATCCGAGAAATGATCCACGTGGGGCTAAATCCTTCAATTGGTATCAGAGCCTGGATTATTTTTCTTGGCTCTATTAGTTAATTCGCGTAGGATTAATAATATGCATTGTTTTTCCTGCTGCTGTTCTTTGTGGTTTGTTGATTTGTGGGATACGTCGTTTTGACGTTGTAATCGTTTTTCCATCATGAGAATATTCGTGGTTAAATTAGAATTTTAATTGTATTTGTATTTCGGTTGTAATCTGTAATTACGGAAAAATGAGACGGAGACGACGACGATCAGATGGAGAACGAAGAACAGGTTTTCGGAGTGGATGACAGGAGGTGGCGTGCTATCGCGCGCATCTCCGAGCTGCTGCTGCTCTGGCCTCCAAGCTGCTGTCTCTGCTCTGGCCTCTGAGCTGCTACTCTGGCCTCCGAGTTGCTGTTGCTGCTCTAGCCTCCGAGCTGCTATCTCTACTCTGGCCTCCGAGTTGTTGCTGCTCTAGCCTCCGAGCTGTTGTTGCACTGGCCTCCGAGCTGCTGTCTCTGTTCTGGCCTCCGAGCTGTTGTCTCTGCTCTGTCTGCCGAGCTGCTGCTGCTCTGTCTGCCGTGACTAGCTGGGCGCCTGGGGCTGCATGGGTCTGCCAGGGCTACCGAGGAGGTGGCGCATAAATCTCGAAGCAAACCTTAGGGGTTCCCAAACTCTAGTTTCAAAGACGGTCCTGATGAAGTTGTTTCGGGCTGAGTTTTCATTTTTGAGTTTTTATTTTCTATTTTAAATGTAATAGATTAGAATTGAGATTCCATGAATGGGTCACGAAGAATTTTATTTATTTTATTCTGTTCTTTGCATGTCGTGGGGTTAATCCGTTATGCTCTTTGCTTGTTGTTGTTATCTTTGCTTGTTAATATGTGTTTTTTAACTGCGCTTAGACAAGCATGCTAGGTTTATCGTTTTCTTTAGCATGTTTTTAGAATTCTGCGAGCATGTATTACGTGTTGCGTTCTAGAAGAGCATGTTTAGAATTATGTGTTGAGCATAATCAAACCTTTTGAAAGAAAAAGATTAAGCTGTTTTTAATAATTTTTATGGTGCTTAAAAAATATTTTAGACCTCCACAAGCAGTCTCAAGACAAAGTGATTGAGAATGTGAGTAAACGTCCACACGATCGTGGCTTACTTCATGTTTGATTTCACGAGTTTGTCGAGTTGAGATTTCTATTAAAAATATTTAAATATATTTATGTAGTGGGAGTTATGCGGTAAATGGCCCCACGATCGTGGCTTGCTCGTATGATTTTCATAAGTACTTTAGAGGATGGATTTAAATAAGATAACCAAGAGATTAAATTGAAAGCGGCATGGTCCTAGTGAGTATGTCAATTTCGAGAATTTAATTGTCAAGGTTAAATTGTGGTCGCTGCTTAGATATCGTTTCAAATACAATATACAACTCCCCATCGGAGTCCCTTCTGGAATATGATATGGTCTAGTTAAGGTCCAACTATTAATTTCTTCGGTCAAAAGGTTAAGTTGACATGGATGGAAATTAAATGACTAGGTGAATAGTCTGGTTGAGGGGTTCATGTGTAAACGTCCACACGATCGTGGCTTACTCGTGAGATTCCTTGGGCGGTTGGAGGTTTCATTAATATTGTTTTTATCAAAAGGTTACAATATTATTGTTACGAATTATGTGCTTCATGTTCTTACATGCTTAATTTGTTTACCTTCAGATATGTCTATGTCTACTATCATCTCTATTCTTACAAACAATCCTCTCACCGGTCCGAATTATGTTGAGTGGAAATGCCATCTTATGTATATTCTTGTCGCTGAGGAGCACAGTTTTGTGCTCACTACTCCACGTCCCGCGGCCCTTACTGATGAGTCGACTGATGAGGAACGAGAGGCGCATAAAAGGTGGCACAAGTCAAATAATATGGCCAAGTGCTATATGATGACGACCATGTCACAAACTTTGCAATTCCAACATCAGGTCATGAATGACGCGGCTGACATCATGATGAACCTCACTGAGGTATTTGGGGAGTCCGAGAGATCTGCTCACTTTAACATAATGAGAGAAATCTTAGCATGTAAGATGAGCGAGGGCAGTTCTGTACACGAGCATGTCATGCATATGACAAATCTTTTTGATAGGCTCGAGTTACTTGGAGGAGGTATCGAAGGGGAAGTCAAAGTCGATATCATCCTGAACACTCTCCCCAAATCTTTTGAGAACTTCCGTCTCAATGCCATTATGAGCAAGGTTAACTATTCTCTTAATGAGTTGTTGAATGCTCTAGTTATGGCAGAGGGAGTCATGGGCAAAGGGAAAGAGGTACTTGTCGCTACCAAGGGATCTGCTTCTTTGTCGAAAGGCGGTAAAAAGAAGTTGAAAGGTCCGAAGGGCAAGGAAGGCAAGCAAGCTAGTGGGAGAAGCGGAGTGGGCGGCCCTACCGGCAGCGTGAAGAAGCCAACGGAGAAGGGAAAGTGCTTCAAGTGCGGCAAGACTGGGCACTGGAAGAAAGATTATCCGGTGCTAAAGGCAAAGGGACAAGGTACGTCACAAGTTCTAGTAACTGAGACATGTTTAGCTTCGTTTTCTACTCATTCTTGGGTAGTGGATACGGGGGCAACTGACCATGTTTGTTACACCTTGCAGGGCTTCAAGCCGACAAGGAAAGTGGCAAGTGATGAGATCACCATCTCCATGGGCAATGCGGCAAAGGTTGCAGTTGTTGCAGTTAGAGATTTATCTTTATGTTTTGGAGATGACATTTTAGTTTTGAGAGATATTTTGTATGTGCTGGAGTTTCGGTGGAACATCATTTCTGTTTCAAAATTGTTTTTGGATGGATATTCTGTTACTTTTGATAGAGGTGTGTCTATCATGAAAAATAACATGATTATTTGTTCTAGAATTTTGAACAACTCTCTCTATACTATTACATGTCCAAGTTATAGTTCTGTCCATGTTGCATGTACATCACAAATTTGTCCAAATCCAAACAAGAGAAAATATTTTTCTCATGAACAATATACACATGCTTGGCACCTAAGGTTAGGCCACATCAATCTACACAGGATCTAAAGGCTCGTGTCGAATGGTGATAAACATGCATTTTTACCTCTTGGTGTGTCATATTTGATGTTTAGTTATGAGGATTTTGTGTGTTTGATGATTTATTTGAGCTTATATTGGTTTATGGTCAAGAACTTGTCACTTGCTTGTCGTTTGAATGAATTTTCAGAAATAATGAAGCCGAATTTGGAAGAATTGGATGAAATACAAGTTGTAGTTCGTCTCCAGAGGAGTTTGTGAACGCAAACGGATCATAAATCGGAGTTCGGACGAGGGAGAACGAGCCAAAACAAAATTACTGCGCAACGAGTCAGAGGTCGCACGGTCCGGGCATGCGGCCGCATGCCACGGCCGCGCGACGGAACAGGAAGTTCTGGAACCTCGCACGGGCTAGAAGCGCGGCCGCGCGAGCCGACCGTGCGAGTCACCGTATTTCCGCCCAAAAGTCCGTTTTTCAGCTATGTACGCGATTTTGGGGTATTTTTGAGTCCTACTTGACCTAGGGCATATAAATACTCCCCAAGAACTTATTCTCTGGACTTTTATCAACTTTTATCGTATTTTACTTTTCCTGAGAGCTGAGAGAGACGGAGAACAGAGACAGAGCTAGATTGAAGATTCTCGATTTCAATACGGTTTTTCATTGTGGAATGTTTATTTGTTCTATTGAGATATTGATTTTTAGTCATATGTATATTCTTGTCGCCGAGGAGCACAGTTTTGTGCTCACTACTCCACGTCCCGCGGCCCTTACTGATGAGTCGACTGATGAGGAACTAGAGGCGCATAAAAGGTGGCACAAGTCAAATAATATGGCCAAGTGCTATATGATGACGACCATGTCACAAACTTTGCAATTCCAACATCAGGTCATGAATGACGCGGCTGACATCATGATGAACCTCACTGAGGTATTTGGGGAGTCCGAGAGATCTGCTCACTTTAACATAATGAGAGAAATCTTAGCATGTAAGATGAGCGAGGGCAGTTCTGTACACGAGCATGTCATGCATATGACAAATCTTTTTGATAGGCTCGAGTTACTTGGAGGAGGTATCGAAGGGGAAGTCAAAGTCGATATCATCCTGAACACTCTTCCCAAATCTTTTGAGAACTTCCGTCTCAATGCCATTATGAGCAAGGTTAACTATTCTCTTAATGAGTTGTTGAATGCTCTAGTTATGGCAGAGGGAGTCATGGGCAAAGGGAAAGAGGTACTTGTCGCTGCCAAGGGATCTGCTTCTTTGTCGAAAGGCGGTAAAAAGAAGTTGAAAGGTCCGAAGGGCAAGGAAGGCAAGCAAGCTAGTGGGAGAAGCGGAGTGGGCGGCCCTACCGGCGGCGTGAAGAAGCCAACGGAGAAGGGAAAGTGCTTCAAGTGCGGCAAGACTGGGCACTGGAATAAAGATTATCCGGTGCTAAAGGCAAATGGACAAGGTACGTCACAAGTTCTAGTAACTGAGACATGTTTAGCTTCGTTTTCTACTCATTCTTGGGTAGTGGATACGGGGGCAACTGACCATGTTTGTTACACCTTGTAGGGCTTCAAGCCGACAAGGAAAGTGGCAAGTGATGAGATCACCATCTCCATGGGCAATGCGGCAAAGGTTGCAGCTGTTGCAGTTGGAGATTTATCTTTATGTTTTGGAGATGACATTTTAGTTTTGAGAGATATTTTGTATGTGCTGGAGTTTCGGTGGAACATCATTTCTGTTTCAAAATTATTTTTGGATGGATATTCTGTTACTTTTGATAGAGGTGTGTCTATCATGAAAAATAACATGATTATTTGTTCTGGAATTTTGAACAACTCTCTCTATACTATTACATGTCCAAGTTATAGTTCTGTCCATGTTGCATCTACATCACAAATTTGTCCAAATCCAAACAAGAGAAAATATTTTTCTCATGAACAATATACACATGCTTGGCACCTAAGGTTAGGCCACATCAATCTACACAGGATCCAAAGGCTCGTGTCGAATGGTGATAAACATGCATTTTTACCTCTTGGTGTGTCATATTTGATGTTTAGTTATGAGGATTTTGTGTGTTTGATGATTTATTTGAGCTTATATTGGTTTATGGTCAAGAATTTGTCACTTGCTTGTTGTTTGAACGAAGTTTCAGAAATAATGAAGCCGAATTTGGAAGAATTGGATGAAATACAAGTTGTAGATCGTCTCGAGAGGAGTTTGTGAACGCAAACGGATCATAAATCGGAGTTTGGACGAGGGAGAACGAGCCAAAACAAAATTGCTGCGCAAAGCGTCAGAGGTCGCACGGTCCGGGCATGCGGCCGCATGCCACGGCCGCATGACGGAACAGGAAGTTCCGGAACCTCGCGCGGGCTGGAGGCGCGGCCGCGCGAGCCGACTGTGCGAGTCGTCGTATTTCCGCCCAAAAGTCCATTTTTCAGCTATGTACGCGATTTTGGGGTATTTTTTAGTCCTACTTGACCTAGGGCATATAAATACTCCCCAAGAACTTATTCTCTGGACTTTTATCAACTTTTATCATATTTTACTTTTCCTGAGTGCTGAGAGAGACGGAGAACAGAGACAGAGCAAGATTGAAGATTCTCGATTTCAATACAGTTTTTCATTGTGGAATGTTTATTTGTTCTATTGAGATATTGATTTTTAGTCATATGTCTATGTGTGGCTAAAATCCCTTTTTCCTAGGGTTTAGGGAGTAGACATAATTTGAATTTCTGACTGTTTGATTCAATTAATTGAGATTATTATTCCTTTTTATGTTCTTGTTATAATTTTTTGCTTTATTGCTTGATCACCAATTTAGCATAATCATATGTTTTAATTTGAGATCGGGAGATGATGATTATTGCCTGAACTAAGAACATAGAACACATTCATTTTAATTCTAAAGGGAATTGATAATTGTGAGGGCATTAATCCTAGAACTTTTAGGAGTTACATGTTAGAAGTGTTATCCAGGGATGATAGCCTTGCATGTAATCAACAGTTTGTATGCCACGGGAGTGGGTATGAACTAGCTTAGAGATTGCCTTAGGAATCATCTTATTAATTGAGTTGACCATGTTAGTTAGGAAAATCTGTTGAAACCTTTTCCTTGGGAAATCTTCTCTTATCTGTTTCTCTGTTTCGCAGCTTGAATTATTTTGTTTCCTGTTAATTTTTTATTTTATTTTTTTAGTTTTAAAAAACAAAACTCTTCTTTCCGGTTTGTCCAGATAGAGTAGAATAATTTAGGATAGGAATTGATAAATTCAGTCTCCGTGGAATACGACCTTGCTTGCTACTGTACACAATTGCACCCGTACACTTGCGGCGTGTTAATTAAATTAGCAAACAAATGGAATTTTGAAAGATTTTCAAGCCGTTCTATTTAGAACCTGCGAATCCTATATAGAAGGAAAGATGACGGCAAGGCCTTTTAAGGCAAAGGGGAATAGAGCCTCGCATGTATTAGAATTGATTCACTCTGACTTGTGTGGACCGATTTCCACAAAAGCTCGTGGAGGGTATGAGTACTTCGTCACTTTCATTGACGATTACTCAAGATATGGATATATTTACTTACTTCAGCACAAGTCTGAATGCTTTGAGAAATTCAAAGAATTCAAGGCGGAGGTGGGGAAGAGATTGGGTAAATCTATCAAGACATTGCGGTCTGATCGCGGTGGCGAATACCTCGGAAACGAATTCAAGCAATACTTATCAGATTCTGGGATTACGTCCCAATTGATTGCACCGGGTACTCCCCAATAGAATGGTGTAGCGGAGAGAAGAAACAGAACTCTTTTGGAAATGGTACGATCAATGATGAGTTATGCATCGTTGCCTATTTTGTTTTGGCGATTTGCCTTGGAAACAGCGGCTTACTTGCTGAATCTAGTGTCATCCAAATTTGTGCCTAAGACTCCTACCGAATTATGGTCAGGGCGAAAGCCAGCTTGCATCATATAAAGGTATGGGGTTGTCCTGCATACATGCTTGACAAGGAGGCAAAGAAATTGGAGCCAGATGTAAAGTAATGTTGTTTGTAGGATATCCTAGGGAAACGAAAGGTGGTTATTTCTATAATTCTAAGGATCAGAAAGTGGTTGTTAGCACCAACGCACGATTCTTGGAACAGGATTCTATAGATAAATACAAGTCTAAGTCCGAGATTGTTCTTCAAGAAATCGAAGGCAATGGACAGGCGATTCCATCACCCCAGCCAAGTGTGCAAGTGAATGCACCATAGGACACAGTTCAAACTATTGTCATAGCTATACCAACACCGCTTCTTCGTAGTGGGAGGGTTATCGTCCAACCCCGATCGATTTATGTTCTTGGGAGAATCTTCGGATCTTGTCCCTGTTAATGAACAGAAGTATATCGGCCCTGACAACTTTAGACAAGCGATGGAAGATTTAGATGCAGATTCTTGGTACGATGCCATGGTTTTTGAAATAGAATCCATGACTGCTATGGAGGTATACGAGAAAATTGAATTACCAGATGGCTATTTGGCCATAGGTAGTAGGTGGGTATACAAGAGAAAGAGAGATTTGGATGGTGAAGTCGCAGCTTTTAAACCTAGACTGGTGGTGAAAGGTTATACCCAAGAACAAGGTATAGATTATGATGAGACCTTTTCGCCGGTTGCCATGCTTAAGCCCATCTGAATACTCCTTGCCATAGAAGCTCACATGAACCTTGAGGTTTGGCAAATGGATGTCAAGACCGCTTTCTTAAACGGTTTCTTTGAAGAATAAAAGGACATCTATATGCAGCAGCTCGAAGGGTTTGTGAAGAAGGGTGAAGAGCATCTTGTGTGGAAGCTAAAGAAGTCCATTTATGGACTTAAGCAAGCTTCGAGGTCATGGAACAAACATTTTGACGAGGTCATTAAATCCTATGGATTTACTTGTTGTGAGAACGAAAGTTGCGTGTACCGCTTAGATGCCAATGGTGATGTAGTTTTCCTAGCACTTTATGTAGATGATATCCTCCTTATTGGCAATAATGTGGCGCTATTATCGGACATAAAGAAGTGGTTATCCGAACAGTTTCAGATGAAGAATTTTGGAGATGCAGCGTACATCCTGGGGATCAAGGTTGTTCGTGATCGCCAGAAATGGATGTTGAGCTTATCTCAAGCGTCCTACATTGATACTGTGATTGCTCGTTTTAGCATGCAAACTGCCAAGAAAGGATTGCTACCTTTCAGATATGGCATTCCTCTATCTATGGACATGTGTCCTAAGACGCCTAGTGAGGTTGAGGAAATGAGGAAGGTACCATATGCTTCCGCTGTAGGTAGCCTCATGTATATGATGCTTTGCACGAGACCTGATATTTGCTATGTCATTGGCATGGTTGCGAGATATCAGTCAAACCCTGGACAAGGACACTGGACTGCGGTATAGCATATTCTCAAGTACCTGAAAAGGACTCGAGACTATAGGCTAGTTTTCCAGTCAGGCAGTCTAACTCCTTTGGGTTATACCGATTCGGATTTCCACGCTGACCGGGATGAGAAGAGATCTACCTCTGGTTATGTGTTTACCTTGGGAGGTGGAGCCGTATCGTGGCGGAGTGCAAAGCAGAAGTGCATTGCAGATTCCACCATGGAAGCCGAGTATGTAGCTGATTCGGAAGCTGCTAAAGAGGCTGTATGGTTCCGGAACTACCTCTTGGATCTAGGAGTGGTACCTAATTTGCCTAAGAGTATCATAATTTATTGTGATAACTCGGGTGCAGTGGCAAATTCTAAGGAACCCAGGACCCACAAGGTTACTAAACACATAGACAGAAAGTACCACATTATACGAGAAATCGTATAAAGAGGAGATGTTCTGGTTGAGAAGATCAATACCTTGGAGAACTTAGTTGATCCTTTTACAAAGGGCTTACCACAGAAAGCCTACGAGAAGCATTCTCGAGGGATGGGATTGCGGTTGATGCCACCCACTCAGGAAACTTTCAGTATAAGTGGGAGAAGTGATAGTGTTGTAATAGCTAGTATTTAGACGCATTGTATACTAAAAGTTTGCTTTAGTATAAGAAGCAGATTGTTGGATTTGTATACTGAAAGCAAGAATGTTTTACGCTTGTATACAATTATTCATCTGTTCACTATTTTATCTCCTATCTGATTATGTTCATGATTGCATATGTATGTCATTTATCTCTATATAAGTAGATTATATGGTGATTAACAAATCACAAAAGGTCATATAATTGGAATAAACTTAAGAGATATAAATAGATCACAGCCGAGATGACTCTAGAACGAGTCGTTGGTATAGGCTGCAGTATAGATGGAAATAGTTTGTCTTGACTATTTGTCTATACTGGTACGTCATAACGTATTGATAGGATCACAGTGAGATTTATTCTTCTATCTGACATAAGTGAAGAATCAAGATCTCGGTGACTTAATAAAATCTTAATACTAATAAGATTTCAGATATATATGTTGATTCGTGTATAACTTTGATTTACTATGGGTGAGAGTTATATATTAACTTGAGTACTCTGTATCTTGGGTGATAGCAGTCAATATACGATATTTGGTTATCTGCATTAGTACCCGTATCCGGTATAGGATAATGACATCCCCTTAAGGAGCTCAATAAGGTTTATTGCGTTAAACCCTGCAGGTTGATTAAGTTCAGGCGCAATAATAAGGTTTGAGTGGTACTGCTTAAGGATTACAAAGAGATTAATTATTTTAAGCTGTCAGAGCTTTAATTAATTAATTAATTTCGGATATTTTAAATACGGAGATTTAATAAGTCTAAATACAAGCCCCGACTCATCATCGGTAGTAAAGGGGTAAGTCAGTATTGATTCTCTAGTGGAATGAATTAATACTTATGAATTAATTATTATCTGGGCTGATCATAAGAATGAATTCAATAGAGGCCCATCTTTATTCCTTGTATCTGATCCCTGGACTGGCCCAAAGTCTCCTGAGCCCAGTAAAGAGTAAGGGACGCCTATTACAGTTATTGGGGCCCTAGGACTGTGTTTTGTCTATAAATATAGCTATCTGCTCTCAAAATAAGACACACCAAAATTAGGATTTTAGAGAGAGCAGTAAGGGGCGCCGATTTCAAGGTGGTCGAATTTTCTGTGGGAGTTCTCATAGTTTGTTGTCCTTCTAACGTTGGAAATTGAGCGGGATACAGCTCAGAAGGTCAGAACTAGAGTCATTCGATTCAGCTGTTAACAACCTCTGCATCCAATTCACAAGTAAGTGATTCTAACTTCAATGTGCAGCACTTAAATTCATAGGAGCATGTTAGGAATTAATCGTTGTATGGTGAATTATAATATCCGAGAAATGATCCATGTAGGGCTAAATCCTTTAAGAATATTCTACACTTGATCCCTTCGGTGTATTGGTGGAGCATCACCATGGTTTCGAACCTGGCCATGTGCACCTCTGGATCTTTCGAACCATCATAATCCATAGTAATGGGTTTGTAATGAAGGGGTAGTGGGTCAGCCAAGATGTTGTCTGAGAACGGACTTGAGCGTAACCTTGAAACAATTTCAGGATTGACCAGGCGGTGTTGACTTTCTCATTTTCCCTCCCGCGAGAATTGTTGGGTAGTATTTTTCCGCTTGCTGCCCTTGGCATGGCTGGTATGCTTCTCCCTCTAACGTGGGTGAGAATCTTTCTCTCGGTAACTTTTATCTTTGTGGTGTCTAGACTCCTCATGCGGTCTTTTCGTCTTTGAAGCAGGCCTTCTCTTCTCCCTCTCCTTTTTCCCCAATCACTTCCTCAAGTTCTTGAAGGTGTTTTTGCATGACAGAAACCCTTTCTTGTAGCAGTGCTGGATCTTCCAGTTCTACCATCTTTTCTCGACAATCTGTGGCAAGTCTGGTTTAGCTAGAAGTGTCCTCGACTTCCTCAATGAGGTCCATATCGCCCGGGTATAAGGGCCCTAGTTGGTGTGAATTCCTTGTCTTATCCCATTGGTTGTTTTAGCTCTTTCTCATGAAGCAACGACGGTACTTTTTAGCAGGGCTGGAGGGTTGCCCGCCAGTGAAATCTCTGGAGTAGTATGAGATGACCGTTGTAGCCCTGTTATCCCCAGTCCTGTAGCAACTGATACGCCCGAATTCAGAGGAGTAAAGGGGACTCCCATCATTTGCCTCATACACGCGTAATTCAGCAAAGACAGCATCTGCTCAGTCATAGTGACGTTTATCAGTCATGTTCCCTGTGAGATCGATCCATGCACAACAGAAGTGGTAGGCAGCCCGAAGAATATCGGCCTAGTAGGACCGTCGGGTGTAGTGTCACCAACGCAGAGTCCTTCATTGGTTAAAGTGGCAACAGTGGCAGGATACCTGGCTTCCCCTGAGAATTCTCCCATGAGATTTTTGGCGATGTTGATATCCTCCATAGCCTGTAGTAAATTAATATAATTTCATAAATACTATGAAATAGTCAATCCCAACCATAAATACGTTGTTCACGGGTGCATCAACTAATAAATTCCATGAAGAAATCCAAGAAGAATGCCAGCTCTGTGGCTCCATATGATAATACCATAGTCGTAGAGAGATAATCTCGAGAAAACCAAAGGATCTGTCCCGGTCTTAGTCGCAAGTAAAGAAATAAAACATGAGGTTACCTATAATTAAAACTTTAACATAAAGAAAACACACACTATCGCATAGAAACGAGACACAAGTATTCATGTTAAAAATATATATATATGACTCACAAGCAAGTAACCCGAGCATAGATGAGAGCAAATAAGTCAAGTATCACGGCAAAGTCGTGACAGAAGATTTAACGGTTTCACGAAAGTATTTGTTCCATCTACGATGTACGCTTTTCAACTCATAATTACTTAGCAAAGATTTATGACTTCGCTAAGTAATTTGGAGAGCAATTCCGCCCATAAAATTTTCCTCACGTCTTAAATATGCTAGGCATGTGTTTGTTAAATATGCTAGGGATTAGAGTGGAATATTTCACCTGTAGTAAGATTATCGACGACAAACTTAAGCGAAGAAGTAAAGGAAGAGAGAACAAGTGTTGTATTTCATGTTCCATGTCTTTACAATAAGGAAATGAACTCCTATTTATAGAGATACAAGCGAATGGTAGAAAGGTCTTTTAACATCATTGCACACGCCCTGATCTAGCTAAAGGAATAACCTTGTAAAAGTGGTCGTCGAGTGTGTCAGCAGTTTGCCGAATTTTGTCTGTTATGCAGCGCTGTAATGTCCCTGCTTTGCCGTGATCTCCAGCGTTGTAATGTCCCTGCTCTATCGTGATCTCCAGTGTTGTAATGTCTCTGCTCTGTCCGCTCTTTTAGCATAAATACCATTTGCTGCCCGTCGGAGCCCTCCCCGGGTAATAACTCCTTGAAGGACTTAAATCGGGGTAACCCTTCTCTACCCTTCTCCAGCTCTGCTTCCCGATTATGCATACTTTACTCCTCATCACTTGCCATCTCCGCGCCCAGATCCTTGGCCATAGAATCCTCCCTTGCAGCCTTCTCAATCTGAGATATCTCAGCATGCCTCACCTTAGCCAACGCAGCACCCGGATCATCAGCTTTGTAAATCTCCTTCGTACCCTCCTCAAACAGAGGCTTTTCAGTGAGCCTTTCATTCATCAATTCTTCCGTGATCAGATTTCCCCCCCCTTCCTCCGTGTTTTGGATGTCCTCGCCATCAACCTGCAAAGAATCAAAGGAATTTTTATAAGATGTTTCAACATCTTTCGGCCGCTAGGTATCTTTCTTCGGGTGATTTTTTGGCTGAATTTTGGGTCCCTTCTTAGGTTTATCCTCGCCCTTGGAAGACTGCTCTTGCTTCTTGAGTTTGTTGCACTTATCAAACGACTGACCAGTAATTTTGCATTTCACACAATAGAGCGGGAGTTGCTCAAAATCGAACTCAACATAAAAGGAACTCTACTCACAATCAATGAGGATAGATTCCGGCAAAGACAAGCTCAATCAGTAATCTGACATACTGTCCTACGTTTCTATGCGTCGACATACCATCCACCTTAATCAGAGTTTCTAAGAAACGTCCAATGCCCGCGATGATTTCAGGATGCCAATATTCTACTGGGAGATAGTAGATGCGAACCCAGACCTGACAAAAGGTGGATATCTTCTATATTGGTCGAAATTTCTACCCCATTCATAAATGCGAATATAACCAGACGAGAGATCCCAAACTATTTTTTTTTCTTTACTTCAGTTTGTCTGTCGAGTTCTGAAATTTTATAGTGTAAAAGCTCTTTCCCATGGGGATAAGGTCCCAACTCTCGGCGGTGTTCCAGAGGTTCTGCAATTCAATTTTTAGATCCTGGAGTTGTCTCAGCTTGTCTCCTTTACGAAGAAGAAGTCGCCCAATAAGAGCCTGTTGAAATTCCTGCGCTTGTTTCTGATATAACTCACAAGGGATAGATAGCGATATGAAATCACCAATTTTCGTCGGTTGTAAATAGATGACTTGATGTACGGGCATGTCAGGTTTCTGGTTCTGCTTGTTGGTCAAATCCAGGTAGGAAATCTTCTCCTTAGGCTGCGAAATGTCATCATGCAAATTAAGGTTTGAGGGGACGTTCGACATGATGTTCTTGACGGTTGCTTGAATTCCCGTAGTCACAGCCATGGTACTGGGATCAAGCTGAGTGTTCGAAGTCGTAGGCAACGAGGAAGACGCGATATCACATCTCGACGAGAAGAAATTGTTCGATACGACCGGCAGATGCAATCCCAATTTATCGACAAAGATGTGTTGAGAAGGGGAAGTTGCACGAGCATGCGGGACGACATCAGATACCATCACCTGAGACTTCACACGAGCATGTGGGGTGGCATCCAACGCTGTCACCGGAGAGCTCATGATGGTGGCGGCAGAATTATGTTAAATAGTAGATTTCGGGAGGTGCATCGCGTTAATCATATGTGCGAAATTAGACCACATGACCAATGTGTGTGTGTGTGTCTATATATATATATATATATATATATATATATATATATATATATATATATTATTAACAATTATTCTTATTATTTTGTATGAATTTACTACATTTTTACATTTACTATTTCTATTATAATTAACATGAACAAATCATTTAATAGAATCACATCACAATTAGAATTATATGTAAATATTTATATACAATATATGTATATATATATATATATCAATAGTACTCCCTCAGTCCCAGGCCAATAGGCTGAGTTGTTTTCGGCATGGAGATTAAGAAACTTACTTATTGATAGGTAAATAGTGTGGTCCATCAAAAATTAAACTGTCACTCCCCAATTCTTGAAACAATAACTATAACCGGGGTACGACTCATCATTTAAAATGAACAAGGGAAAAACCTTGTTAAATCCGAATAAAAAGGATAACAATCGGGCTTAGCCCCTTTGGATGAAGAAAGACAGGTATTCAAGTGATACAAATCAATCAACAAGCATAATAACTTCAGGATCACAAGTCTAGTGTCATGCTTCAGATAGCCAACATTTATGGAATGAAATACTTGCGAATTAAAAGTCTCGACTCAACAAAAGATATTGTTTAGAGTCACAACATAAAGGTCTTAAGTTAATGAAAACAAAAGACATATACTGGCTAGTTCTACAGCGGAAGTCAAAATAAGGAGTTAAACTCTAGCCTCAGCTCATCCCGTCAGCACCAGCCCTTAACCTGAAAAACATTGGAATATTTTTGGGCTAAGTACTAATATACTTAGTGGGCTGCAACTTTAAAACATTTCATAATCTGAAGAACAGTTTATCCAATCATACTGACATGACTTAGAAGGTTTTTTGAAGTGAAATTACTTCTAAGCATGTTAAAACATTTAATATAATACTTAATTATTTTGCGCGCGTTTGCACACTCCATTCTGTTACTCGCTGTGATCCCGGACCATTTAGTCCCCGACAGATCTCTGCTCCCACTGACTTGAACTGAGGGCGTAACCCAGACAAGTATAATAAACCTCGGAAATTAATCCAGACAGGCCTATCATTTCTATGCTCCGGAACACATCCCGTCGAGCACCCTTATAACGCATCTGGTTAGTACCCAATTGGAGATCAACCCACCGAGTCAGCTAACAAGTGTACACAATTCTCAAATAACGTGTTAGGCTATAAGAGAACCTCCATAGATTCGTTGTGGCGAGCCTTAAACATGGTAGAGTGCACAAAAATATTTTATTGGATAAACAGTTTATATTTCACGAACATTTAAGCTCATTAGCTCAATCATACATTTGGAAAATAAGCCCACCTGTTTAGGCAAAGCATGTCGTTTAACTTATCTCTGAATCGGAATAGCAGTGCTAATCCTCCTGACGTTCAAAGCCTACAAGAAATCTATTCTTAATAGGTCTCTTAAATCTGAACTCAAGTCACAGTAAAGTGCTTAACATTCTATGATTCACTTAGCCGGGTTTTTCAAAATTTAATGAATAAAAATTGAAAACATTTCTCTTGAGTTAAGAACACCAACAATATTCTTACTCATCTTTCTTTTGTAATTGGAATTATAAATAACCAATTAAATCATGATGCAATGCATGACTTATTTCAAACTTAAGCATATAAGTGTTTACTTAAAATATGCACATAAGCTCTACTCCGTTCTGCTCTGCTACGTTAACCAGCTCTGGTCTCTACCAGCTCTGGCTATCCCAGCTCTATTCTACAGCTCGGGTTTCCCAGCTCTGGTCTCTCAGCTCTAGTAACCCAGCTCTGCTCTGCAAATCTAGCTCTGCTCTACGATCTAGCTCTACTCTGCAGTCTAGCTCTGCTCTGCAAATCTAGCTCTGCTCTGCGATCTAGCTCTACTCTGCAATCTAGCTCTGCTCTTCAGCTCTGCCTGTCAGCTCTGCTATTCAGCTCTACCGGTCAGCTCTGCTCTTCAGCTCTGCTCTTTCCCAGCTCTGGCTTTACCAGCTCTGGCCTCCGAGCTCTGGCCTTTCCAGCTCTGGCCTCCGAGCTCTGGCCTTTCCAGCTCTGGCCTTCCCAACTCTGGCTTTCCAGCTCTATCTTTCCCAGCTCTACCCAGCTTTGCCCAGCTCTCTACTCTCATCTCCCAACTTCTAAACACCCTCCGACTCTCTCTTTCTCAGCCCACTAGCACTGCTCATGCCGATCACCTCCTTGGCAACGACGAAGCGCCGTCACCTCCCTCTGTTTCCGGCAACCGCAGCAAGCCACGGCCGCCACCCTCAACTCGCATCTACTCTCGACTGACCCACCCACACAACTAACACTCCACAAAACAACACGTACAAGGCACGACTCTTAAGCAACAAAAATCAAGACTCTACCTTTTTCTTTTCTTTCAAAAGTTATGCAGCTAAGATACATATAAACACACAAAAAGATGAACATAAATTTGTGTTTCCTAATCGAAAAGTGAAGTGAAGAAGCAGGGGAGTTAAAGGTGAAACCTTGGCTTGAATCTGCTGGGCTGCTGTGTGAATCGAGAGTTATGGTTGCTGCTGTTCTTGAAGTTCTCTTCGGGTGTTGGAACGAGAGAGAGAAGTGAGTGAATTGAGAGAGAGAGAGAGAGAGAGAGAGTAAATTGGGTGTTGGTGGAGGAGGTGTATATTTGAAGAGGGGGAATAGTGAGGCGATGGAGATGGAGCGAAATATCTTGGTGAAGATGGGTTGGGCTTTCATTCATTTACTCAAATGTAAATAAAACATAAGGCCCAATATGAAATAAATCTCAACACACATAAATGCTTGAATGCTTAATTAAATAAATATGCAATGCATAAAAATTTAATAACTACATTTACAAATGCTTTTGTAAATCATTTTTGTTTAAAAATAATTCTTTTTCTCAATCCGGCGTGAATCATCTTAAATCTAAGTTCAAAATTATTCTAAACTTAGCTCGAGGAAACGGGGTATTACATAAACAATTAAACATTCCCTTATTTTTTTTTCTAATCTCATTATGAGATTAGAAATCAGCTAGAATGAATTTAGCAACAACTCAGCAAAAGAATTCCAAAAATCAAGAATGAAAATTCCCTTATTTGATTCTTCTTCAAGCTTCAACAATCCAGCAAATTATGAGAGAGAAAATTCACAAAAAATCAAGAACGAAACTTTCGGCAACAAAATCAAGAACCCTAAATCAAGAAAATTCAGATCTGCAAATCAAGAACCTTAAATCAAGAACTGAGAAATCAAACTTTCAGAAACTTTCTACCAAATCAAGAACCCTAAATCAAGAACTGAGAAATCAAACTCTAAGAAAGAAAATTCCAGATCTGCAAGAGTGGAGGGTGGAGACGAAGGATGCGGTAGAGGGTGGAGACGATAGAACACGGTGGAGACGGAGAACGTGGTGGAGGCGGCCAGGGTTTGCGCTGCTAGAGACGGCAGCGGTGGGGGCTCCGAACCGTCCACCGACGAAGGAGAGGCGGCGGCGGCACATCAGGGGCTGTGTCCGTGCATCCTGTTTCCGTAGAGAGAGAAATCGAGATGGGAGTGAAGGTGAGAACGAGAGGGAGAGGGCGAGGAGCCGACGGCGCCGTGGCGTTGAACGGCGGAGGCTGTGGTCTTGAGGCAGCGACTGAGGCTATGTTCTTGAGAGGGAAAGAGAATGATTGAGAGAGGAAGAAGAGAGAAAGGGAGACTTATAATTAGGGGTGTATAACTCCTTTAATTAAGTAGTTATAATTTTAATTAGAGCCCTAATTATTTCTAATTTTAGATTGGGTCTATTGGAGTGTGACGTCCCAAAAAGAAAAACGAGCCTATTGGAGTGGGACGGAGGGAGTAATGTATTTATGCTTTTGTAATATCTTTATTTATTGATTGATTAATATGTATAATATTAATTGGATATTCATATACCATTAATAATTATTCCCTTCGTCCCACTTAAAGTAGCTTGTATTCCATTTTGGGTCGTCCCACTATAAGTGGCTTGTTTCCATATAGAGAAAAATTTAACTCTTTAAAAAGTGTAGGTCCCACAATTTTTAACCAATTTACATCTTCTTTTTTATTCCCGCGCCGAAAAATTTTGAGCCACTTATAGTGGGACAGAGGGAGTATTGTTTTTATCCCATTGATAATGACAAACTTTCTTTTTTGTCTGTCCCAATGATAAAGGTCTGTTCCAAAAAAGAAAATCATATTCTCTCATAAAAGGTTGTGGATTTCACCATTTTTTTTACTTAATAATCGTGTCGAACAGTAATAAGCTATTGTTAATGGGACGGAGATAATATAATCTATAGTTATAAAATAAAAAATAGTTACAAATAAATAAAAATTGAGAGATTTTAAAATTGTCGAATTTGAAAATGCCACATAGAATAGGTCATTTTTCTCTTATATTATAAAGATTAAGTTCACTTTGGTCCCTCTTATTCTGAAGCAGGCATGACAATGACAGGTATTAATCGACATATCCAAATGTTCGTATATATTATGTATGTAATTTTATAATGTCTTAATTTATCATGTATAAAACTTAACATGCAAGGCCAAAAATAATTTGAGTTTGGCAAAATTCTATAAACGTTACGATTATGTAATTTTTAAATTTATTGATTATCGTGCATTTAAGTAATCTTTCTTTTATGAATTCGAAAATAATCAGATATTTAGACAAATGAATTTCGAAAGGTCCAAAAGTTCGATTCTCACTTTTTCCCTCGACTTGTCCATAGAAAGTTAATATAGTTATTTAATTGAATTTCTAATCACTTGGCTTCTTGTCCTAAAGAAAATTATCAGTCTTTTTTTTTTAGCAGAGGAAAATTATCAGTCTCTATTTTTTTATTTTTTATTTAATGAGCGCAGAAGAAAATTATCAGTCTTGCGTGACTTACGAAGGAAAAATCACGATCGCAAAAGTCCAGTCATCCTAGACAGAGTTGTATTTAACTTAACAAGTCATCGTTGTACTTTTTTTTTCTTCTCAATTCATTCATCATTCTAATTCTCTTTATATCATACGACTTAAATATTATTTTAAATGTCAAAATCTAATCGTTATCATGCCACCAAATTCTACCATTGCACTTCTCTTTAGATCATACGACTAAAAAGAAAGGTTAATCATCAAGCTAGCAGATAGATTGTAGGAAAAAATAATAATTAGGAGATGGTCGACTTTCACCTCAATTTAACTAAATTGGTAATTGACTGCAGAAGATAATTTTATATCGCGTTTCTTTATATTATTGTGCTAACATATTGCTATATATTCTAAATGACACCATAAACGAAAAAAAAATGATGCGTTGTTTACAGCGGACCATTATATGGATTCTCCAAATAGAGCCAAACTAATTGTCAGTCTTCAAATCTAGACTTGATAAAAGTAAGTTTGCGCTCATTAATGCATTAAGATTGAATTTGGCAATGCTCCACGTATTAGTTCATGAATAAACACATTAATTGAGTTAGTTTGAATATATAGAGTTATTAATTTGGTATAATTTGTATTATTTTGTCATAGTTTAGTATTGAGTTTATTAAGACTCTAATTTAAGTAGTTATATGATAATAATAAAGTTTAGTACTCCCTTCGTTATGTAAAAATAATCATCATTTTTTATTTTGGGATGTCCACAAAAAATAATCATATTTCATTTATATATTGGGTTGGGTTATACTAAAAATGTTAAAAGAGAAAATGCCCCATTTTAAAAATAGTAATTGTACCCTATTTTTTGCTAGATGAAGGGAGTAAAACATTTCAATCAAACATATTAAACTGTCAAGCAAACGAACACTTAATATATCAATTTATTTGTATTTGATTCAAAAAAAATATCTTAATTTATTTACTTATTCGACCACATATACCCATCACTTTTATTCAACCACAAAAAGAGAGTATAACTTTATGAATTATTTAATTTATTCAAAAATAATAAATATTAAAGTTCAAATCTTTTAGAATTGTTTAGATTTGGATGAGGTTCACATTTTGAAATGTTCGGTAAATAAAATTTGAGGTCGGTTCAACAGTGATGTCAAGTTTAAGCTTTGACAATACTCAACTCAGTCCGGACTAGTATATATACTCTTATGTATCTCTCCAATAATAATAAATGGATATAAATTATTTTATGTAAAGGTGTATTATATTTACTATATAAGTGTCTCTGTGTGACAAAGTTACGACATCGTTGTATTGATTTCCAAAAGTATACAAACGATCACAGGATTTCTGCAATAATATTGACATTTAATTTCAATGGCCAAAGGTGCAATGTATATATTTGATTTTTGAATTTAGAATTTACGTATTTTCTTAATCCCAAACATTTGCAGAAACTTTTAAAGAAATAATATACAATTATACAAAGATACTCATGGATATTCATGAAGCCTCTTTCCGGGATCTACACAACGCACTGAAACACTCCACCATCTCAAGGAACAGTACTTTGCACCTATTCATTTCTGGGGCATTTATATTTAAGGTTTAAGAATGCTCGAAGCATGATGTCATTTTTGAATCATTAACACATTTCTTTAAGAAGAAAAATATTGGGTGAAAGAGATTGTAACAATCAAGTGTTTGAAATTTGAACGTGTATTTAGAAAAGACTGTAGACAAAAAATAGTTGGGTGGGTCTAATGGGCCTACATAGATATTCATCATTATTGTTATTTTCTTTCAAGATATTGTTCATTAAACAACAAAGCTAGCTTTTTATTTTAGTACCATTTATGGGCCCTTCATTGTGGGCTTATTGCAAACATATAGTAGTATTAGTTTTGGGATGTGTTATTTCATGGGCTAAACTAGGTTTAATTCAATTCCGGGTTGCATTTTGATTACTAGATTGATCCGATTTAGAAACAATACCAAATAATTTTGCATCGAATAGCTTTATTTCCGTATTTGTGAATTGTGAGGAGTCCTTGTTTTTTTGACTGACTTGAAACCAAAAAAATCATCCTTTAGCAGCGTGATTTCATGGATAACAAATTTCTTTTTATCGTCATGTTCAATCCATGATTCCATTTGTCAAATGAGATATAAATTTATGGTTTAAAGTGAGGGTTAAATTTTTTATATCTTATTTATTTTGATTAATAATATATTTATTCACTCTTTATAAGGTGATATAAAATTATACAGTAATACTTTTTCTTAGATATAAAATTATACATTGCTTAAGAGAAAAGGTGTTGCCCGAAATTTTTTATTGTTTGTCCAATTTTTTTATTATGTCAAATTAAGCTAAGAAGGAAGTGTAAGGAAGTAACTGGAGTTCATCCCTTCCTTATATTCAGAGGGAGGGCTAAGATAACGTAGGCCCTATGCAAATTTTTAAAATTTAGACTCTTTATTAATAGTGAGAATTAAAAAAAATTATAGATCATAAATATTTGACTAGATAACATATCTTTTTGTCGATTACTACTTAGGGCATGTTTGATATGGGTTTATAGGTAGGATAAATTAAATTAATACATATTAGTGTGATGTTTGATATCATGTGCAGTTAATATGGTCAACTCCTACTTAATCCTACTTCTCCATGCTATTTTGTGGGATTAACCCATACAAATAATCCGCTCACCCCCCTCGGATAAATTTAATACTGAGAAGTTGGATAAAAATTCTGCTACCCTTCCTCACGCATATCGATGCAAAATGCCCAAGTAATGGTGGACACACATTGTTGGGAACCTTGTGGAATATCCTAACCCTTGTTTTGATGATACCAAAATTCATAGGACTTAAATGTAATAGACTAGAATCGTTTTGAACTCAAGTGTTAGAGTTCGTTTCTAGTTTAGTTGCGGTGTCGAAGACTGAAGACTGAAGACTGAAGAATGAAGACTGAAGACTGAAGACTGGAGTTACCAACTGAAGTGTCAGTTGAAGAATCAGTTGAAGACTGATTATTTAATGCGCGCCATAGACTGATACTAAAGTCAAGTATCAGTTGAACATTCCTCCTAGGACTGATCTTCCAACGTTCAGAGGAAGCCACGTACGCTCAAAGTACAGCCGCATTAAATGCAGAGATATCTCAATATCTTATCTCTGCAGAGGTCATTCCTATCTGGTGGCTACTTTTCAGAGATGTCACATCTCCGGTCCTTCAAAGAGAGCCGTTTCCACACAGACAAGGAACCTCGAAGATTGAAGCCTCAGCCCAAATTCGAATTGCTCTCCTACAAATAGCGCTCGAGGATCACTTCAATCTTCAATCTTCAGTCTTCAATCAGATACGCCAACGGATCTATTCAAGAGTTCTCCTACAAATAGCGCTCGAGGATCACTTCAATCTTCACCGATTCAACGACATAAGCTGAAGCTCTGCCGAAATAGCTACTCAGCCTAAAGCTTAACCGCTCAAAGCTTGAATCGAAGAAGAGAATTCCAAAGCCAAAATCAGTCACTGCTGATTACATACATTCTCTTAGACCCTAGGCATATATTCTGTGTACCCAGAAGCCAAAGGTCAAACTTGCTTCAAAGAACTTGTTCTTTGTAAGTATAGTTGGCACTCGTTTAAACCTCTCCCCCATAAGAGTGTTTGAGTGACTCGGAGTTCAGGAAGGTACTCTGAACTCTGAAAGGGAAGTCTGAGCACGAGGTGTGCTTAGCAGGGAAATCCTACGCGAGTTGTGTAGGTGCTGAAATCCTACGCGAGGTGTGTAGGTGGGGAAACCCTACGCGAGGTGTGTAGGTGCTGAAGAGAGTTTATCTTCAGTTTACGGTTTGCAGTGCACCAGGCAAGCACTTGCGGAGTGGATTGTTGGTCTGATCAACCAGCCGTGGATGTAGGAAAGAGTTTTTCCGAACCACGTAAAAGTCTCTGTGTTATTTACAGCTTTCAGTTTTACTTTCATATCTGTGCTATTTCAATTGATAAAACTGAACACTGACTAACAGCAAAGAGAAACCCTAATCCAACTATCTGCTCCACCGAGGCTATTCGAAACTAAGTTTAATTTCCGCTGCGTGTGATATCAATCTGACTGAACTATCCTCTGATAGTAAGGAAGAGAGATATCATCCTTATCGTTGCAAACACGACTGAAGCCCTTACGTGGATCAGTTAAGTTCTAGTGACTTAACTGATAACTCTTTACTGAAAAGCTTTCAGTATCAGTCGTCAACCCTGTTGGTCAAAACTAATTTCGGTTAAACAGGTGTCTGGTTTGCATGCAAAGTTTCTTTTCTATCTCTGACTGAGATTCCTCTGATTGAGGTCGGTAGATAGTTAAAAATAGCCTATAGGTGTAATCCCCCCCCCCCCCCATACACCTATTCGAGACCCCCCCGGACCTAACAATTGGTATCAGAGCAGGTTGTTCGCAAGAACTATCTGTATCTGACTAGTTCCTACTTGAACTAGATCCTCTTGGGGGTGACGTTGTTTTTGATCAAAAATCTCTTCTCGAGATTACTCTTGTATCTGCTTGGTTGTGTCCTTTTCCTGTTTCCTGTGTGCTTCTCCTGCTTTCTCTAACCATGTACAGGAACAAGAAGGATTCCTCCAGCGATTATGTTCATAAATATTTTCGAGGAATCAGCGGATTTGAGTTGGGATCATTGGACTCCGATGAAGAAGAAAGATTCATCTTTCCAGAAGAGAACATAAGTCCAACTCACTCACAACCAGAAGATTCAAGCAGATATGATCAAATGCGACTAGAGTATCAACACCTAAGATCGAGATTTGAAGATCTCCTTAGGGAGCACAGACAGATCCTCAAAGAGATTGATCGTGTGCAAGATGCTCGAAGGATCATCAGGCTCCACTTCGTTTCAGATGAAGACGAAGCAGACAAAAGAGATGTACAGGAGCACAGACTGATCAACAGACTGAAACTTCTTCAGTCTCAGAAACAAGAACTTCTTCAACGTCTCAAGGAAACAGAGACATAATTCAAAGCGGCGTCAGAAGTTTTTGAAAGAGTGATTCGTGAGGAATCACTACTGCACAGAAGAAAGATAGAACGAGAAAGAAGCGTGCAACAACAGCCAACGGACTCAAAATCCAAGGAGAATCAGTCATAAAACTCAGGGGGAACTTACACTTCAATCAATGACAAAACTAGTGTCAATCACTGTGTAAGCCTCCCTCAACATTTCATTTGTATCTATGACTACTTCTCTTTAATACTCTTGGCTGTATTGTGCTTAAATTTGACTTGTCTAAATGCCTTTCTTCTCATTTTTTTATATAGACACGTGCACATTTGCGTTAAGAACGGTTGTCACACGATCACACGAACCCGCCCTTTTTACTAACAAGCGGAGTGATCCACGTGGCACGATTCCATTTGCACGGATTTCAAATGATTATTGAAACCGCCTCTTGCACGTCTTCTCACACCTTCTTCAAAAACGTTTCATCTTCGACCAAAGATTTACTCAATCTCAGAGAAATCTTTGTGTGCAAATTTTTGAGTGTGCCTTTTTCTGCAAGACTAACAGCAAGAATCCACAGTTTCTTCTCTGTGAGAATCAATCTTCAAGACTTTTGCAGAAAACCTCTCAGAAAATCCATATGGGAAAATCAGCATCACAACAAGTTGTGTGTTACGAATCTGTAGCAACACTGGAGTCACTTCAACAGTTTGCTGATTTCAAAAAGATCGATGAGATCTTAGGACGACATGGATGGATGAAGTTCGTCCAATGCTCACCAAGTTTCCTTCTCGACAAACCGATCATCCGAGAGTTCTACGACAACATCAAGACCGATGAATCGACTGGTGAACTCAAAACAGAGATTTCTGTGTTTACAAGTGAAGATTTCTCAGAATCAACCAAGATGTCCATCAACATATCTGAAGCAGTGAGAGATATGTTCAATCTCCCAACTGATGGACCAACCCCATTCTTCAACGACGAAGAAGCCACTGAGCACATGAGGGAAGCACTGACAAGCAATGCACCTACCGATCGCATCATCACAAATGTACTGAGCATTTCAAGAATCCATACTCATCTCAGACCCATTGCGAAGATGATCAAGAGATGCTGGTTTGGCACTCTTGGATCCCATGGTCACCTCTCAAGACCACACAAACTTGTGTTGATCGCCCTGATGCAGAAAGGCCCATTCAACTGGGAGAAGGCCTACATTCAGATCCTCACTGAAGAGAAGAAAGAGTCTCACTCCACCAGACATCTGCATCAAGGAACAAGAGTCTCAGCACTTATCCTCCATAGTGCTAAGGGACTACTTGCTACTGGAAGAACACTACTCAAGTGTCTTCCACCATCCATCTGTTTGAAAAACAGAAAAGTTCACTCAGAGGAAATTTCAGCATCTCGACTGAAATTCCTCTCCTTTCTTCCGAGCCACGATACAAGACTCGAGGCTCAACCAAAAGAAAGTTCGAAAGCGTGTCGTCTCCAGTCAAGATCTCATTGGACACTCCTCAGAAATCCCACAATGAAGAACATGAAGAAGATGCTCCAAAATCTTCTGAAGAAGTTCCAATGCCGAGCACAGAAACTCCTCAACAACAGACTCCATCTGTCACTCCAGCAGATGAAGAAAATCAACCGTCAGAGGAGACTCGAGCAACCTTTGACAGAAAAACAGAATCTGAAGAACTTCCTCTCAGAGGTTTCTTCCATTACTGTCTTGAAGGGTTCAACAAGAAGGCAAAGTTTGATGAAGTCTCTAACGACAATGCTGCATCCTCATCCTCAATCTTTGTCAATCAAAAGGCCCTTCTCAAAAGCTTCGTGACACAACTGTCCGAACACTGTGTCACAACCCTTTTTCCCACAGTTTTTGCCTCCCTGAATCCTGAAGAGTTTCAAGCACTCGTCAGCTATTTCTTCTATATCTTCATCAAAACCCTACCCAAATCACAATACAAAGAGATTGATGAAGTTCTCACTGATGGTGAGATAGAAGCTTTGGAGAACAGCATCTTTGAGAAGTTCAGAGTCACAAATGTTTGGGATGGCATCCACGACTGGGCACCCAACTTCAGACTGTACCTCACTTCCAGAGGTCTTCTCAAAGAAGACAATGATGAGGACTTTGAAGTCCACCATGAAATTCCACCTCATCAGTCGGCTTCAGCCAAAGCAACAGAAGAAGAAAAACAAGCTGAAGAACAAGAGCCTACTGAAACTACCACTGATGAAAGAGTCCAGATGCTGGAAGAAAGGATGCTCATTCAAGAAGAAGTTTCATATGAGCTAAGAGTCAAGATCGCGATTCTGGAATCAACTGTCACTCATCTTCCACAACAACTGGACATCCAGGACAAAGTCAGCAATGTCCCCGAGTCTGATGACAAGGACACATTAGAAGAGGACAGGAAAGGAAAAGGGAAGCTGACTGAAGAACCAAAAGAAAGTCCTCCAAGGAAGCCAAGCAAACAACTCCGCATCAACTAAGGACTAAGAAAGAACAAGGAATGTCATCTAAACAGAAACTCATTATTTTGTATATGATGTTCTTAGTTTGTCTTAGCTAGCCCTTCCTTGTTATGATCTTCTGCATTCTTGGTTCATTTTGATTTGTACTTTGATCATAAAGATTCATGCTTATCCAGTTTTTGTTCTTTGCCTATTTTTCACTTGATGAATATAGGTTATCTTATTTAGGGGGAACACTGTTTAAGCTTTTTCAGTACTTGACTGTTTGTCCTTACTATTTGTTGGGAACTTGTTCGTATCATTTTCTTGGACTAAATGAAAATAGGGCCTAGGTGAGATTTTGGTTAACTGGTGATATTGTGTTCTTCTTTAATCTTTTAATTTCCAAAATCTCCTTTTACGCATATCTTTTCAAATCATTGCAGGCACTATTCGCCGCCTATTTACGGCAAGTGATTATGACAAATATTCTATATCAGTGCATATCTCATTTTTCTAGGCATTTTATTGTCAGGCACTTACTACGGACATCAAAATTTATTATAATTGATTTAGCGCGATTATTTCAAACCGCGCCCACGTCTTTTCGACTACCCTAGGAAACTGTTCATCTCCCACGATCACACTTTCTCCATTACTACTGCTATTCCACCTTCTCCATCACTTTTGCTCTTTCTCTCTAACTTTCTAAATCCACAGCAATCTACTGTGAGATCGCTTTCTGCAAAATTTCTCTTCACAGATATTCTATTCAAGATGGCCAATACTAACATGAAGAAGACTGACAACGAGAAGAAAGCTTCAATGAAGAAAGAAGTCAGATATGAACAGACAGTGCATGAGGAATCATTTGAAAAGAAGCCGGAATTTACGAAGGTCTCTGAAATACTTCGCCAGAATGGTTGGAAAAAGTTTGTCACAAGTGAACCAAATTATTTACTCGATGAAGCTGTCAGAGAATTCTACAAAAATCTCAAATTCATCAAGTCCGGAGTACTAATCTCAAAGGTCAGCATCATCGATGGAGCAAAATGCTTTGAAGAGACTCTCAACGTCTCTGAAATTGTCAGGGAATTGTTCAATCTCCCATACAACGGATTTCTACTCTCTTCACTGACTGATGATGAAGCAAATGAAACCCTCAAGACTGCACTGAAGGATAAATCTGAATCAACAAAGAGTCAGATCACTCTATCTCATCTTCATCCAAAATTTGCCACGTTGGGCAAAATTATCCAGAAGTGCTGGATAGGTGCTACAGGAACTCCAGACAAAGCCTCTCAACCGCAGAAGAATGTCATGGTTGCTCTTATGAAGAAGGAGTGCTTCAACTGGGAAGAAGCTTACCTGAAGCTTCTTTACAATGAAGCCCACAACACACGACCGTCAACGATGGTCCGATAGGAGAACAGGGTATCCCAGATCATCATCGAGGGGACAAAGACGCACAAGTATGTGCAATGGCCTAAGATGATCAGATTCACAGACAGCCTGCGTCTCTTCAAAATTGCCAAAAGAGATACCAAACCTTCCTCGAAGGCAAAGGTAATCGATATCTCTTCTCCTCCATCATCTGATTCTGAAGCCCCTGATTCACCTCCTTCAAATCCTCGCACAAATGTGCCACGACGTGTTCGTACAATCCTTCCCAAGAAACCATTTATACCAACTAAGATGCCTTGGAAATTCTCTCCAAGATCCAAAGGCAAAGCAGTTATGGAAACTGCATCAGAACCAGCCTCCACCTTCATCTTCAAAGGTACTCAAGAAGCTGTTGAACTTCAGTCTGAAGTTCAACAAATTGCCACCAATCGCCTACGACGCATAATTGGTGATGTTGATACGTCTCTAGAAGTCTACCGGGATCTTCATAGACTTCTCACGTATACTCTTCTGAAGACAGCGCCATGTCCAAAAATCAAAAGTCTCTGCTGCCCTGAAGCTGAAGACTCGTTTGAGATGGAAGAGGCTACTCTTATCAGCCTCTTTCAAATTGAACATGTTTGGGACGTAATTCATGACTTTGACAGTTTTGCCATGAATTACTTGAACTCGTCCAAACAATTCAGTCGCCTTCTGCCACTAAGCAACGATGCCGGGACATCAAAGGTATTGGACGAGCCTCTCGTCATAGAGGAAGTAATTGCAGCTCACAACTCTCCTATTAATGAAAATTCACAACCGGAGGAAGCTGCTGTTGATTCTGCCTTTAATGATCAACCAATGACTGACTCAATCAGTCAACCGGAGCTACCATCCACTCATTCGACATTGACTGCTGAAACGGACCTGACGAGCATCACTGCAGTTGATGCTCCTTCTCCAGTAGAAGAGGAGAGATCAGCAGACAATGCTGATCCAGAACAAGTTGACGACATCTTGAAGTCTCAGCCGACTTCATCAACACTCTTAAACACTGATGAGGCAATTCCACCTGAAGGTCAAAACATCAGTCAAGAACAAGAGATTCCGCAATCTATTGAAGAAAGAACAGATTGCCCTGCCGCATCCAATCAAGCTGAGGCCTCCACATCCAAGACTGATGAAGAGCGTCAGCAAGAGTAGAACTTTCCTGACGAATCAGATACTCCAATAGAACACGTTGAGCTTCCTCGTCCAGAAGGACCTGTTCTATTTGATTCGGATGAAGAAACTGATGAGCGCCTTACCCTCTGGAAACATAATCGGCCACGCAGACATCTATTAAGGATCGCTGATGATGAAGAAAAACCAATGGATGTACTGCTGAATCAGCTTGCTGATCAAAGGCTTGAAATCGATTCGCTTAAACACGAGCTCGAACGACAGCAAATCTATGGTGAAAAGTTTGTGAAAAAGCTCAAAGAAGTCGGAGAACAGGCAACCGCTGATATGATCCATCATGCCGGGTTAATCAATGAGATCAAGCTGAAGATAAAGGCACAAAAAGATTCTCTGATCAATTACAAGCTTGAAATGATTGATACAAAGATTGGCTTCCCCAAAGTTCAGAAGGGGCACGAGGAACTCTACACTCTCTTTCTCGAAGCAGAGATTGAAAGGAAGACACACTATGTTCGTCTAACTACACAGCTCGAGAAAATGGAACTTGAGTTCCTAAAGACGTTCATGCCAAGAACCGAGGTCCAGGATCTCGTTGCAACGACGGTACAGCCTAGAATGGAACGACTAGCAAAGGTGGAAAGGGAACTCCAACAAACCAAAGAATCTCCTGACACCGCTCTCGTTCAGAAAATGTTCACTGATTTTCAAGAGCTACAAAGCCGACTTCCTCCAGCTGATGCCAAAAACGGGGGAAGAGGATATATTGAGGCGTATGCAAAAAGAAGCGGACATGCTCCCCGCTGTTTTCAACAGGATGGAAAACAGGGCTGAGGAAATCACGGCAAGAGTCGCCCCCACTTTCACCTCAGTTGAAGCTAGCAGAAAGAGAGGCAGAGAAAGCTCTTCAAGTGAATCAGAACTGAAGAAGAAGAAAATGGTCGAATTCATCTCAACTCTAAAGGAAAGTCAAAAGCTTGAGCATTATCTCAAGAGTGGACTGATTGTATCTCATCTGGAAAAGTTTGAGCGACCAGATAAATGGATACCATCAAAGCTGAATGATTGGTGGGAACAACTCAAGGAACGCTACACCAAATGGATGGTGTTTGCGAATATTCAAGGCTAAAAGGAGCGCAGGAATGAAGCCTGGAAGTACTTCCTGATGCATTTACAAGAACAAGAACCTGTTCATCAAATGTTGGAAGCTCATAAGGCTTATGGACAAAGCATACCTGACCCTCAGAAGAAAGTAGCAGCTCCACCAAGGTTCAGGAATGGTGTTGACAGAGAGAAGATCAAGAAAGAATTCAGAGCCGTCTGCAGAATCTGGAACTTCCATCCAGACTCTAAAGAAGCCAGAAAGGTATGGGAAGCAGTATTCAAACTCTACAATCAAGTACCTTAAGTAAGATGGCAATACTCTGTAATGTTCTTTTTATGTTCCCAAGATGTAATCTTAGACTGATGCTTTATTAGTCTCTCATTTATAAAAAAGAACAACTTCTTATTGATCTCACCCTGAAGACAATGACTCTTTGTCCAGGCTCTGATTTATGGTTTTTCTGTCTTCTTTAAGTTCTGTGTTTAGAACTGTTTTCGTTCTTGCTCTAAGTACAAGTTGTTTAGGTTCTATTGTTAAGGGGGAACTGTTTTCACTCCTTGTCTAGAACTTGTACTGAGAGCTCAGTCTTTTTATTGTCTAGAACAGCTGTGTGGTTTTGGCATCATCAAAAAGGGGGAAATTGTTGGGAACCTTGTGGAATATCCTAACCCTTATTTTGATGATACCAAAATTCATAGGACTTAAATGTAATAGACTAGAATCGTTTTGAACTCAAGTGTTAGAGTTCGTTTCTAGTTTAGTTGCGGTGTCGAAGACTGAAGACTGAAGACTGAAGAATGAAGACTGAAGACTGAAGACTGGAGTTACCAACTGAAGTGTCAGTTGAAGAATCAGTTGAAGACTGATTATTTAATGCGCGCCATAGACTGATACTAAAGTCAAGTATCAGTTGAACATTCCTCCTAGGGCTGATCTTCCAACGTTCAGAGGAAGCCACGTACGCTCAAAGTACAGCCGCATTAAATGCAGAGATATCTCAATATCTTATCTCTGCAGAGGTCATTCCTATCTGGTGGCTACTTTTTAGAGATGTTACATCTCCTGTCCTTCAAAGAGAGCCGTTTCCACACAGACAAGGAACCTCGAAGATTGAAGCCTCAGCCCAAATTCGAATTGCTCTCCAACGGAAGAAATCTTGAGGACGATTTACGCCAACGGATCTATTCAAGAGTTCTCCTACAAATAGCGCTCGAGGATCACTTCAATCTTCACCGATTCAACGACATAAGCTGAAGCTCTGCCGAAATAGCTACTCAGCCTAAAGCTTAACCGCTCAAAGCTTGAATCGAAGAAGAGAATTCCAAAGCCAAAATCAGTCACTGCTGATTACATACATTCTCTTAGACCCTAGGCATATATTCTGTGTACCCAGAAGCCAAAGGTCAAACTTGCTTCAAAGAACTTGTTCTTTGTAAGTATAGTTGGCACTCGTTTAAACCTCTCCCCCATAAGAGTGTTTGAGTGACTCGGAGTTCAGGAAGGTACTCTGAACTCTGAAAGGGAAGTCTGAGCACGAGGTGTGCTTAGCAGGGAAATCCTACGCGAGTTGTGTAGGTGCTGAAATCCTACGCGAGGTGTGTAGGTGCTGAAGAGAGTTTATCTTCAGTTTACGGTTTGCAGTGCACCAGGCAAGCACTTGCGGAGTGGATTGTTGGTCTGATCAACCAGCCGTGGATGTAGGAAAGAGTTTTTCCGAACCACGTAAAAGTCTCTGTGTTATTTACAGCTTTCAGTTTTACTTTCATATCTGTGCTATTTCAATTGATAAAACTGAACACTGACTAACAGCAAAGAGAAATCCTAATCCAACTATCTGCTCCACCGAGGCTATTCGAAACTAAGTTTAATTTCTGCTGCGTGTGATATCAATCTGACTGAACTATCTTCTGATAGTAAGGAAGAGAGATATCATCCCTATCGTTGCAAACACGACTGAAGCCCTTACGTGGATCAGTTAAGTTCTAGTGACTTAACTGATAACTCTTTACTGAAAAGCTTTCAGTATCAGTCGTCAACCCTGTTGGTCAAAACTAATTTCGGTTAAACAGGTGTCTGGTTTGCATGCAAAGTTTCTTTTCTATCTCTGACTGAGATTCCTCTGATTGAGGTCGGTAGATAGTTAAAAATAGCCTATAGGTGTATTCCCCTCCCCCCCATACACCTATTCGAGACCCCCCGGACCTAACACACATGATATTTTTAAAATTATGTGAGGATAATTTTGGTATTAGATAATATAATCCAACATAATCCTATGGATATCAAACATAATATAGGATTAAGTAGCCATGATATCAAACACCCATGAAATAATATAAATCCATATAAATCCACACTAATTTCTCAAGATAATTTTAATCCTAATCAATCCTAAACTGCAAATCAAACGGCCCCTTAATAAACATATAAAAACTAAGTAATTCACACAAAACGTTGGGCCACAATGCCTTCACTTTGAAAAAACAAATCCTTTTACCACTAAGCTATATTAAATAATTTTAAGAATCTCAAAACCTATATGGATCTATATATCTTTTGGGATCCCTATTTTTTTCTGTAATCTGCAGTCGATCATCCCATACAGAACTCCGAATCATCCATACTTAGACCTCAAAACAAACACACCCTTATAGTATAGGGCATGACCCTTAGCGTCTATGTGGTTTTTAGGGTTTCTTAATTTTTTTTTCTTTTTTTCATAAAATTTATATTTCAACAACATTAAAACCTCCCACACACCCAAAATCTTCATTACGTTTTCTATACAAAATAATTGGATTCCTAAATACATACTGTAACAGCCCTAATTTCCCGGGAGAAAAAGAAATGGGCTATGTGACAGGACTACTAAGCTTTACTTGAATAAAATAGGTAATATGCCCTGAGGGTTGGGCATTATGCCGTATTTAAATGAAAACAAGTACAACATTATAACATAATTATTCTCCCTATCAGGATCGAAGACAACGTCTCATACTAAGCATATAATAGATATGGAAAACAATAACTAGAAAAGTGATGGAGAGTGAAATTCATATTAAAAATATGAATAAAAGTATTAACATAGTTAGGCATCAAACAATATTCACTAAGTGAATTTATTTCAGCGGAAGTAAACATATCATTTCTTCAAAATCCATGGCAACAACTCTTCCTCAGCCTCGCATGTCACCACCAGCTGCTCAATCTGCAAAAGGTTTTGAAAACAATTGCAGGGCTGAGTACTAGTGTACTCGGTGGGTTGAGCCGTTTAAAAACATTTTAAAAATTATTTACTGAAAAAGATAATTCATGCCTTAAACAGTATAACACAAAATGTTTTTAAAGTGAGTCATTCCATGCATACGAAAATAATCTGAGCTCATATTTTCGTGGCTCATCTATTGGGCATGCTATCTACAACTTGTTGTCACCGAATCTCTCGAGACAACAGGTTCTGGTGTACGTACACAATTCTGGTTAGCAGTGCTAACAAAGTTCTGGTTGGCGAAGCCAACAATGTTCTGGTAGAAGCAATAACCAATAGAGAGCAAAAATATTTTAAGCATGAACCATCCACTTTAACGTCTCATAAAAGCGAGCTTATTAGCTCAACATACATTTCGTAAATAAAGCCTCACCTGATTTGGAGACAATCCAAATAATTTAACTGAGCTGATCAGGAACCTAAGTATCCTCTTCTGTAGGTCCTACAAGATAAGTTCTCAACTTAAACTCATAGTCCTAAAATAAACCTTAATCTTATAGTGCTTATAGTCCTAAAATAAACCTTAATCTTATAGTGAAACGCTTAATATTATATGATTCACTTAGCCGGGTTTTCAAAATTTAATAAATAATTGAAAACTAGATTCTTGAGTTAAGGACACCAACAATATCCTTACTCATTTATCCCTAATAATTGATTTTATAAATCAAACCAATTAAATCATAAATGATTTTATTACCAAAATATATAATGCAAATCATTTCATGCTCAACTCATATAATAAGTAATTGTACTTAATATATGCACATAATATTAATATATAATATTATGCAATCATTCATTAAAGCAATTTATTAATCAAATCTAAATACATGTCAAGCTCAATAATTAAATAAATTAGACTCAGATTAATAAATAAAATGAGTTTAACTCCTTAAATTAAAAGTCAAGTCCAATAATCAAATAAGGGCAACTCATACTCTTAAAAAAAAAATAAAAGTGCCAATTAATTAAAATCTGAATCCCAATTTAAATAAGATATGCAGTTCATAACAGAGCCCAAATAATTAAATGAGGTAGTCCACTTGATTACATAATAAGGCTCAAGTTTTTTTTAAAAAAAATCTGAGCCCAAATGAAAAGAATTCATAGACCATAAGAGGCCCCAAATTAATAAGGGCAAGGCCCAAACTCTTTCTTCTTCTTTTTAAAACACATACTCACACACACACAAAACACACAAATAAGCGCAGCAGCCTCCCTCTTGCCCTCTTCTCTCCTCCGGCGGACGGCAGCAGCGCCGTCCTCCGGCCGCCGCCGCCGCCATCCCTGACTTCCCTCTCCCGAGCCCTTGGTCTCTCTTTCTTCCTCACCTCCCCACACGCACACTCACACACTGAAAATGTTGTCGCCTCCTCCCTCAAAATTTTCCGGCGACAGCCACCACCACCATGGCCGCCGTAGCCGCCCCTTTCTCCCTCTGAAAACCCCAACCCCAAACTCACTGACAGCCCTCTCTCTCTCTCTCTCTCTCTCTCTCTCTCTCCTCTGTGCACTCCGGTGCCTCCTCCTCTCCTACGTTCGGCCGGATGGCCGGCAGCGAGCTCGCCGCCATCCCGACGCCGCTCGACTCGGCCCACCACACACACGATACCAACAGAAAAAAAAAGAAGGAAAACATAGCTTCAAAAGTTCACTTTTTTTCTTTTCTTTCCAAAAGCTATTCAATCATAAATATGTATTTTGTATATATTGAAGTGTCTCACATTGGATTGGAGATAGTGGCATGAGCCACTTTATATGGTGAGGCAACCCTCTCCCTTATAAGACCTTTTAAGGGAGGAATGAGCCCAATATCCATTTCTAACATGGTATCAGAGCCAACCCAATCCAATGATGGGCCCCCCAATATCGTTGTCAACAGATGGCGTTTGGGAAAGTCCACGCTGTGCGTGCGGGGGTTGTATTGAAGTGTCTCACATTGAATTGGAGATAGTGGCATGAGCCACTTTATATGGTAAGGCAACCCTCTCCCTTATAAGGTCTTTTAAGGGAGGAATGGGCCCAATATCCATTTCTAACAGTATAAAAGAATGATTAAATGAACTCAGTGAATGTATGAATGCGCGTGAATCTCTGTTGGGTAGTTGTGAGATTTCATGTATTGTTTATGTGTGAAATGGAACCAGCAAAGTTCACATGGAACCTTTAAGAGTTTCAAGTTGCTCAAGTCTGAAATTGCGAGTTGCTTGATCTGAAATGTGTGCTGCTTTGATTTGTTTGGTGGCTGGAAATTTAGAACGTGAATATTTTTGTAACGAATGGCTCTTCTTCTTGAGAGAAAGTGAAAAAAAAAATTGATTTGAATTTTTACCTCTGCACTTGAATCCTTATGTGAGGTAGAAGTTTGAAGTTGTTGAATGGTGAAAGGCCAATTGAAATGGTGAAATGGGTTTCAGCAAAGGTGTGTTAGGGATTTAACAGCCTCTTTTAGGCTGGGCGGCTAGTAACTGAGTCCATACTTCTTGGACTAAGATCATCAAGCTCTCCTTGAACTTATTGGCTCGAGCTCTTGTAACTAGACCAACAGGAACATGCACCGGGTCTTGTACTAACGAATCTTGGACTGCATCAGATGGGGTCAGTGACGGCGACTTAGATCTACTTTTTTTTATAAAAAAATTATCAATCTTTTTTTGAAATTAATTAATTTAAAATTTGGATTTAAAAATAATTCAAAATTACTAATTATATAGATAATTACTTAATTATAAATTTACAAACAAACTTATTACCAAACAAACTTATTTGAGTGGGTAAATTTTAATTTTGCTATATGAAAGTGGATAGTTTAATATATTGACACTAAAAATAATACAATTTAGTTATATGATTTTCTAAATTTTAAAGTCAAATTAGTACTCCCTCCGTCCCGCCGAAGATGATACATTTCTTAAGTTTGTTATCGATCGCATCGATCCATTAAGGTGAGGCTTTGTTGCGTTGCGTTGCGTCGCTTTCTCGATGATCCGTCGGAGGGAGGCTAGGGTTGCGGCGTTATTTTGTGATTTTGTTTATTTAGATTTTGTAATGTATTTGCATTGGCCTTGGATTAGATGAAATTGGTCGCAGCGCATTTTTTTTCCCTCTCCTTGCTTGTTTGGTGGGGGTTTGTTCTCATAATTTTCTGTTAGATTGATCTGCGAACTTATGTTACCTTTCCCCCTCTTACATTTGTCGTTTCGAATGAAGATGGTTGAATGGTTGTATGGATTTTGGTTTTGTAAATTTGTGATTTAAATTGATTTTTCTCATCGTGTTGAGTGTGGTTGAGCCGTTCCCCTAAATTGTTTTTTATGGACTTTGTCTGCTTTGATCTGGTGTTTTCTGTTGAACATTGGTCTCACAGGCTGGGCACATTGATCCCTCTTGAGAAGGCAGGACCACCGCACAGCTCTTGTCCCTTGCATCATGTTGTTGTTCTTGCTGCTACCTACTGCCGCGGACCTCGGAGTGCTGCTACTTTTGCGCAATGGAGTGTTGCTGTTGCACTTTATTGCTGTAGGCAAACTGGTGTCGTTTCATAGCCTCAACTGCCCCCTCCCCCCCTTCTGATGTGTTTGTTGCCGAGTGCCACCTGATGCACGTCGCCAACCAAGCCTGCAGAAGTCTTACTTCCAATGCACTTACCATCGTGGCCCCTGCTGCTTCATTCATGTGTTGGTCTTCTTACTGCCTACTGTTAACATTGCCCTGCTCTTACCCTTCAATGCAGTGCGGCAAGAAACCACCAGATGAGCTTAAACACAATGAACAAAACAAAAAAAATAAGGATGCAAACCAATACAGGTGTCTCTTACCACTCTTTCTCTGCTGCTCAGCTGGTCCAGATCAGTGAAGGCTCACCTTGGCAGTTTCTCTCGCAAGTGCTGCTGCTCTTTGTTGTGCTTGCTGTCGAGGCTGCTGCTCCTGTACAGGACCCCGGGCACCACATGTACAACTACTGGGCTGGATAGTTCTTGTTTTCATTTTTAGTTTGAAGAAGTCTGGTATATACAATTTCAACTTTTTAGAGATTGAATCTGTGGAAGATTCTTCCCCTACTATCTGTGCGGTTTCTTTCTTCTGGAAACGGCTGAACACTGCAGATGAGCGCGTCTGATATTGGTCCGAATCTTGTGTAGCTCTTCAAAAGGAATTGGCTCTGAATGAGCAACTATGAGGATGTCACAGAATATTGGATTAAGAATAAAGCTTTATTGGCATGCTACCCTTTGATGTCTCGAAAAGCAACACTTATCTCTTGGATCTTAGTCCTCACTTGCAGCAGCCATCGTATTCTAGTGTTTTTTCTTCTCTTGCTAGTAAGAGATAAGATTTTTACACTTGACTTATTATGTATCATATCAGTGGTGACTATTAGAATGGGTAAATGATATTTGTTGACTTTCATGCTGATTCAGATCAGATGTTAAGCACAATTTTTTACACGTGGAGTACCTATTTGTTTTCTTTCAGAATAGATTGAGTAATAATTGAAAGAAGTAAAGCCCTCAATTGAGCTTGTAGTTGTGCTGAAAAATGGTAGAAGATAAAATTTGTGCTGATACTTAAATTTGTTCCAGTCTGTATTTACCCATTTAAACTGTATCTCAATTATGAGATTTTGGTTTTTCTTTGGTAGGAAGATAGTGTAAACTAAATTGGATTTTCTGTGTAAAGTAAAACTATTGAAGTATCTTAAAAAAAAAAAAAAACTTTTAAAATTTGAATTCACAACCAGCAATAGAGTTGATTTTGAATTTAAATTTTAGAGCTTGAATTCATGACTAATAATATTTTTAGTTGTAAATTCATTTAAAATTTAAATACACAACTAATATTATTTATAGTTGTGAATTCACGCGAATTCACGATCAACAATATTTCTAGCTGTGAATTCACAACTAACACTATTTATAGTTGTGGATTTATTTAAAACTTGAATTCACGACCAAATCTATGAATTCACAACTTAATGTTCTTGAATTCACGACCACATCTACAAATTCACAACTAACACTAGAATTCACAACAAGCTCGTCAAATTCACAACTAGTTGTTTTGATTGTGAATTCAAACTTTAAAATTTAAATTCACGATTCACGACCACATCTACGAATTCACAACTAACACTAGAATTCACAACCAGCTCGTCAAATTCACAACTAGTTGTTTTGATTGTGAATTCAAACTTTAAAATTTAAATTCACGATTACTTGAATTCACAACCAAAATAAATCATGGTTGTGAATTCACAACTTAATGTTCTTGAATTCACAACCACATCTACGAATTCACAACTTAATATTTTTGAATTCACAACCAGATTTATGAATTCATAACTAATTGTTCTTGAATTCACAACCAACTCTATTGCTTGTTATGAATTCAAATTTTAAAATTTGAATTCACAACTAGTTGTTTTGATTGTGAATTCAAACTTTAAAATTCAAATTTACGATTACTTGAATTCACAACCAAAAGCTCAAATTCACAACTACTTGTTTTGGTTGTGAATTCAAACTTTAAAATTCAAATTTACGATTACATGAATTCACAACCAAATATTCATAATCAAAATAAATCCTGGTTGTGAATTTGAGTTTTAAAGCTCGAATTCACAACTAGTTGTTTTGGTTGTGAATTCAAACTTTAAAATTCAAATTCACGACTACTTGAATTCATAACCAAAATAAATCCTAATTGTGAATTTGAGTTTTAAAGCTTGAATTCACAACTAATTGTTTTGGTTGTGAATTCTAGAATTGCTAGTGTTAGTTGTGAATTCGAGTTTTAATATCGAATTCACAACCAACTCTATTATTAGTTGTAAATTCACTAATGTTTTTAGTTGTGAATTCAAACTTTAAAACTCAAATTCACAACTACTTGAATTCACAACCAAAATAAATTATGGTTGTGAATTTAACTGGTTGTGAATTCACTCGACTGATTGTGAATTCACAATCAAAAAATTCTGGTTGTGAATTCCACTTGGTTGTGAAATGCGAATTTTTTTAAAGGGTAGTGTTTGAAGGGGTAAAATGGTAAGTGTGGGTATTTTTTTAAGTTTTTATCTTAGTGGCTAATTTTTTATTTTATTAAAGGAAAGCGAATATTTTCACAATCCACTCTTTTTTTATTTATTTATTAACGAGATTAATATATTTTTGGCTTATATAGTAAAATTGGGTAGAATGTTGGATTATAAAAACTATACAAAATTGAACAGTTATTAGAATGACACTACGAAAATTCATCAATAAATGACACTACGGCGTGCATTATTCTTAAATGATATTTTAAATAAATAAGTATAAAATAAGACATTGTGGGTAAGTAAATCACACTAAATTATAATTAAATGTGAAAAAAAAATCACATATAATACATTTCTAAAAACTTACTTATAAACAACATTAGTACGCCACCTCGTGCGATGCACGGATCACAATATATTTTATTATTGTTTAAATTTCAAATTATGTAAAAATGTGAAAATGACATTATTTATGAGTTAGATTACTTGGTAACAAAAAAAATATGTTAATTTAAATATTAGTATTTGATTTAAACTATTGTATAATAACAGTATTATTAACTTAATAGAACTTGTCATGGTTTCTGTGTTGAGGTTGCTGTTGTGCCCAGGATTAGGAGATGATTTTAGGCCATCTTTTGTTAGTCACTTTATTATCCCAAACACTGTCCTTGAAAAAAAAAATTATCCTTTGTTATCCACTTTGAGCCTATTTAGCTTTTATTCTTTAGCCGGATGATAGGGGGTGATGAAGTATATGGGGATCTTTGTGTGGTGAATATGCATAGTGGGTTGTGAAAAAGAAGGGATGATATTGTGCTAATATTCACTCTTATAAGCTCTAGAAAAGTTGTGAAAAAAAAAGTTGTTCAAAAAAAAAAAGGAAAAAGAAAAAAAAAATGTGAAGTCGAGTGTTTATTGAGAAATTTGTTAGAGAATCGACTTTGTTTGTTGGAAATAAATGGAGAGCATAAAAGAGTGTTTAGTTCTGTTTTGTGATGATTAAATCCCTTGAGTTGTGTTGTTTATGGTGACATAGTTGGGTGGAAGATGGAATTTATTCCATGCTTGATAAGTGAAGTTATAAGGTTGGTGTTCTTGATCTATTTGAGTCACTTAACCTATATTTCCCTACCTTAACCAATGTCCTTACATTATAATCCAAAGAAAAAAACCTTTCTGATCTTAGTCCTGGCACACTTTTAGCGATGGAGATTGTAGACGATTGGCAAGCCTATGGTAAGAGATCTGCATTACATTGAATTCGATGAGAGTATACACGTCCCGTTCCATCAAATTGAGAGTTGAGTGATATACATACCTTGTGAGATTCAATTGTTTGGAACGTCAAGGTTGATTTTGCTATAGGTTGTGTTTATTGGTGAATTTTGTGCTTAATTGTTGAGGATTTGAGAATTCTATCCTTCTTTATCTTTCGGAGGCATCGATGAGCTAGATTTCTTACCCATTCGTGTTATTAATTTTATTCTTCCCATTATTCGAGGACGAACAATGGCTTAAGTTTGGGGGAGTTGATAACACTCATATTTCCATGGTTTTTAATGTTCATATGATGTTAATTTTATAGGAAATTGAGTGTTGGATGATTGCTTTTGTGCTTAATTTGCTTTATCTTGTGAAACATGATTCTTACTCGAACTTTGAAGGAATTTGCAGATATATTTAGTTCGAATTTGGAACAATGTTCTGAAATAGAAGTTGTAGATCGTCTTGATACGAGTTTGTGAGTGCAAACGGATCATAAATCGGAGCTCGGACGAGAAAGTTATGGCCGAAACAAAAACGTCGCGCGCAGCAGTCAAAATTCGGCGACCTAAACGGCGACCGCCGAAAATGGGTATTTTAAAGAAGAAATTCGGCGACCTAAACGGCGACCGCCGAGTTGGTCGCCGAAGTTTCTGTTTCAGTTTTGCACTGCGAGCTCTAAATTCGGCGGGCGCCGAATTTGGTCATTTTTCAGCACAAATTCGTCGACCTAAACGGCGACCGCCGAGTTTGACCTCCGAATTGGGCGGTTTTGCGAGATTTTCCGATTTTTAGAGTTCTTCTGGGTTCCAAACACTGTATTTTACCCTGATACTTTAAATAGGTCTTCTTTTGACCTATCTAGGATTCCTTTTTCAGTCCTAAACTTTATTTTCTCAGATTCATAGCTTTAGATTATTATTGCTTTCCAGTTTTTACAGCTTGGATTGGATTTCCACAAGATTGAAGATTCAAGCCGCTACAATTGTTTTATTCAGAGTTTTATTTAATTTAGTTCTTTCAATTGTGTTCTTTTTAATTATGTTTATGATTTATTTTAGTATGTTTGGCTAGTTCTTTTATCTGAACCTAGGGTTTGTACATAGCTGATTAATTATGTGTGTATGATTTATTGATATCAATTTGCCCTCCAACTTGTGATTCATGATTCCTGGTGCTTAATTTCTTGTGAATTATTTGGCCAATAATTTTGCATGTCTAGCTGTTCAGTTTGAGTCTTGAATGCGATAATTGTTCAGCCGATTCAGGAATGCATGTTATAGTAGTAGCCTTAACACTTGAATGGGATAGGTGAAACTATAGGGAGCTATTCTTTGTGTACGCTTGGGAGTTAATTTATTCCTTGGAATCTTGAATGTGAAAGGGGGTAAATTAATCTACTTTCATAGGTGTTCGTTAGAGAAACTTGTGAATAGTTCTGTGATCTCTCATCAGGGTTGGATTAAATTGGTAATTGAATCAATATATTAAATGCATGTAGTTAATTAGTAAAAGTACATCCCTAGGGTCAGAGTTTTCTTTCTATTTGATTCAGTTATCATTATTTCTCTGCTATTTAGATTTTATTTTGTCAACTTTAGTTTTTGATTCACCTTCTGATG
Organism: Salvia miltiorrhiza; assembly: GCF_028751815.1. Taxonomy (NCBI): domain Eukaryota; kingdom Viridiplantae; phylum Streptophyta; class Magnoliopsida; order Lamiales; family Lamiaceae; genus Salvia; species Salvia miltiorrhiza. The sequence goes on along the minus strand of NC_080388.1, from coordinate 26,142,406 downwards.
AGGAGTAATATATGTAGAGCAGAGGAATCTCTTTACCAGTGGAGTCACGGGGAGCTAGTGAAGTAGATTTCATCAAAAGAATCGTATTCGCTGGAAGAATCATCCTCACCAGAGGAAGCGCACTCGCCAGAAGAACAATCCTCGCCAGAGGAACCATCCTCGCCAGAGGAGTTATACTCGCCAGAGGAATCATCCTCATCAGAGGAGTCTTGCTCACCAGAGAAGGTCATTTTCACCAGAGGAGTCTCGCTCGCTAGAGAAGCCACCCTTGCCAGAGGAGTCATCTCCGTCAGAGAGGCCACTCGCCAGAGGAATCAAGGAAGCGCGGAGAAATATCCCGCGTAAAGACGAATTTACCAGCGTACCCCCGACCACGCAAGGCGCATGTTCGGGACCTGATTTTACTATTTTGCCCTCCTATGTAATCTATAAATAAGACCTGAGTGCGTGCATTGTAACTACGTTATCTAAAAATTCTCAATACAGCAGTAGTTTTCTCTTGAGTTTCTGCATTCCGATTGTGTTCTTTGTCTCTTCCGTTCAACCACACTAGGTATAGCTTATGATCACTACTCTTTAGTCTAGGTGTTGGTTCCTTGTTTCACCACCTTCCTATTTGTTTTGCATGTCTACTGTGAGTGTCTGTTTAGGAAATAGATAGAGTAATTTCGTTTTACAGTCTCTGTGGATACGATACTCGACTTGCTGTTTCTGTGCTACGATTACATTGTTTAGTTGCAGTTATTGTTGTTAAGAAATTAGCGATCAGGCACAAACATGATTTTCGTACCTTAATTTTCACATGATTTGTTGTCATTTCCCTTCTTTATTTCCTTGTGAATGCGTATTTGTGGCCTTATGTTGAGTTTTATGATGATTTGATATTTGATTGTAGTTGTTGGGAACCTTGTGGAATATCCTAACCCTTGTTTTGATGATACCAAAATTCATAGGACTTAAATGTAATAGACTAGAATCGTTTTTGAACTCAAGTGTTAGAGTTCGTTTCTAGTTTAGTTGCGGTGTCAAAGACTGAAGACTGAAGACTGAAGACTGCAGTTACCAACTGAAGTATCAGTTGAAGAATCAGTTGAAGACTGATTATTTAATGCGCGCCATGGACTGATACTAAAGTCAAGTATCAGTTGAACATTCCTCCTAGGACTGATCTTCCAACGTTCAGAGGAAGCCACGTACGCTCAAGTACAGCCGCATTAAATGCAGAGATATCTCAATATATTATCTCTGCAGAGGTCATTCCTATCTGGTGGTTACTTTTCAGAGATGTCACATCTCCTGTCCATCAAAGAGAGCCGTTTCCACACAGACAAGGAACCTCGAAGATTGAAGCCTCAGCCCAAATTCGAATTGCTCTCCAACGGAAGAAATCTTGAGGACGATTTACGCCAACGGATCTATTCAAGAGTTCTCCTACAAATAGCGCTCGAGGATCACTTCAATCTTCACCGATTCAACGACATAAGCTGAAGCTCTGCCGAAATAGCTACTCAGCCTAAAGCTTAAACCGCCCAAAGCTTGAATCGAAGAAGAGAATTCCAAAGCCAAAATCAGTCACTGCTGATTACATACATTCTCTTAGACCCTAGGCATATATTCTGTGTACCCAGAAGCCAAAGGTCAAACTTGCTTCAAAGAACTCGTTCTTTGTAAGTATAGTTGGCACTCGTTTAAACCTCTCCCCCATAAGAGTGTTTGAGTGACTCGGAGTTTCAGAAGGTGTTCTGAACTCTGATAGGGAAGTCTGAGCACGAGGTGTGCTTAGCAAGGAAATCCTGCGCGAGCTGTGTAGGTGCTGAAATCCTGCGCGAGGTGTGTAGGTAGGGAAACCCTACGCGAGGTGTGTAGGTGCTGAAGAGAGAGTTTATCTTCAGTTCACAGTTTGCAGTGCACCAGGGAAGCACTTGCGGAGTGGATTGTTGGTCTGATCAACCAGCCGTGGATGTAGGAAAGAGTTTTTCCGAACCACGTAAAAGTCTCTGTGTTATTTACAGCTTTCAGTTTTACATTCATAACTGTGTTATTTCAATTGATAAAACTGAATGCTGACTAACTGAAAAGAGAAACCTTAATCCAACTATGTGCTCCACCGAGGCTATTCGAAACTAAGTTTAATTTCCGCTGCGTATGATATCAATCTGAATCACTATCCTCTGATAGTAAGGAAGAGAGATATCATCTTCATCTTTGCAAACACGACTGAAGCCCTTACGTGGATCAGTTAAGTTCCAGTGACTTAACTGGTAACTCTTTACTGAAGAGCTTTCAGTATCAGTCGTCAACCCTGTTGGTCAACACTTATTTCGGTTAAACAGGTGTCTTGTTTGCGTGTAAAGTTTCGCTTCTATCTCTGACTGAGATCCCTCTGATTGAGGTTTGTAGATAGTCATAAAAATAGCCTATAGGTGTATTCCCCCTACACCTATTCGAGACCCCCCGGACCTAACAATTGGTATCAAAGCAGGTTGTTCGCAAGAACTATCTGTCTCTGACTAGTTCTACTTGAACTAGATCCTTATTAAAGGTCTCGAAAAAGTTTTACTCTTTTTCTTATTGTTTTGTGCTTGCTACTTGCTTTATCTGCTGTTACCTGTTCTCTCTTTTTTGATGGAGACTAACCACAGCAGATTATCTTCTCTACCTATGTTTTGTATTGAAAAATACGACATATGGAAGTTTCGGCTTGAAAGCTTCCTCATTGCCCAACATTGTAGAATGTGGGAAGTCATCACCAGCGGTCCAATCATTATCACCGAAACTGTAAAAAGGATTCCTACTGACATCCGTCAGGAACCTTACGATGAGGACCAGCCCAAGTCAAAGGCAGACTTCACCACAGAAGAAAGGAAGCAAGATGAGCTAGACAACCTCGCCAAAAGCATCATCTCCGGCACCGTTCCTGACAAGTATGTCATGAAGATCATCAAGTGCAGGACAGCAAAGGAGATGTGGGATATTCTGGAAAGAATGTGCATAGGTTCTGAGGAGATCAAGGAGAATAAGCTTTCCATAGCTTGTCAGAAATTCGACTCCTTCCTCATGCTCAAGAATGAATCTGTCGAGGAAATGGAACAAAGATTCAATCTCATATTGAATGAAGTTCAATCCATTTCCAAAGACAAATACACTCAACGAGAAATCAACTTGAAGATTCTTCGAGCACTGCCACGAGGAGAATGGCAGATCTACTCAGTCGCTCATCAGCATAAGCCAGGATTCAGTCAGCTCCCGACAAACAAGCTTTTCTCCGATCTCATGGCAAATGAGTTCGATCTTCTGAGAAATCTTGGTAACAAGAAGGCTGGAGGATCAGACGAAGATGGTCCATCAACCTCAAGAGGAGTTGCACTGAAGGCCTCAACCAGAGAAGGCAAGAAGTAGATCAAGGAGCCAACGGAACTCAACCCTGAGGACTTCTTCAGTCAATATGCCTTGTTGACTGACAGATTCAACAAGATGGAGTCCAAGTTCCGGAAGTACAGAAGGTTCCACAAGCAGCACTACAAGGGAAAAGAAAGAGAAATGGACTCCAGACATTCCACAGATCGAAGCGGAGAAAGGAAGTCAGCCGCTTACGACATCAAAGAATTGGAATGTTATGGATGTAGAAAGAAAGGACACTTTAAGCATGAATGTCCTGATCTGACTCCAGCTGAGCGCAGGGAACTGAAAGCAAAGAAAGATCGCAGATCTTTGAAGAAGAAAGCGATGGTTGCTGATGATGCTGACCCTTCCAACGACACATCAGAATCATCCGACTTCGACAGTTCCAGCTCAGATGATGAGAGCCGAGCCCTGATGGCCAACGAATCAGAAAGTGTAGCTGACAACAGCTACGACAATGGAATGAATGGCCCAGAGGTAAAATCTCTCACGAAAACTCCATATACTGATAACTTCCTGATGCTTTCAGGAGACCACTCAGAATCTGGAGATAGCTCATCCGTTGAAACTGACGAGTTTGATCAGCTCCTGACTGATCACTGTCAGCTGAGGAAAATGTTCGAAGATCTCCTCAAGCAGAATCAGAAAAAGGACAAGGAGATCGATGATGAACGAGCTAAACATCAGACAATCATCTACTTTCCGGATGAAACATGTCTTGATCAGCTAATCATGGAGAACAGCCGACTGGAAGAAGAGCTCAGAATCTCCAACTCAAAATGTGAAAGAGCTTCTCATGAAATCAAAAGGCTTAATCACAAGCTGGAAGAAACAGTCAAGAACTGCATGATGCAGTCTCCCATGATGAGCAACTTTCCATCGAAAGGACTGGTCAACAGCATCGGAGGAAAGGTTGCAGCTGCCAAAGGAAAGGATATCATGATCATCTCTAAGAATGATCCTTCTGAAATCACAACCTCAGAAGAATCAAGAGATCATGATATGGATGAAGTTCACAAGCGCAGACTGATGGCCAGATCAAATGTTCCACCTCCACGAAGCTACAGACGAGCTAAGGAGGCTCCCAACCAGATCATCATATTGAAAAGGCTGGAAAGCAGATTTCAGTCAAAGATCCGGGAAGGAACATCAGGAGCCAAGAAGAATCTTTCTCATCAACCCAGGAGGAAGAAAGGCCACATCAGTCAGAAACTGACATCCTCAGTTCAGTTTCAGAAAGAACAACATCCATGGAGATCAAGCAATGCTGAGTCCAGTCGAGCCATGCCACTTCCTCGACGACAAGCCACTGGACGTCAGACAAATCTCCATAAGTCTGCAAAGACTAAAGTATCTCACGGAAGATACTTCGGCGAGCAAAGAAGACCTCAATCACTCACCAGACAGAACTGCTATAAGAGTGAGGCCTTCAATAGGATTTCTCAACGGAAGAATGCTCATATGCCACCTGAAGCGCCAACGACACCGATCAGACATCAAACAATGCGCAAGAAATCAGCCAGACCAATTCTGAAGCAGATTTGGGTTCCAAAGGGAACTCGAACTAACATTGAATGACCCAAAGCTTGATTGGGTGCCTGAAGCAACTCTTTCTTGCAGGTCAATGTCAGGAAACATAAAAAGAAGGAAGAGGCCAAAGCTTCAATTAGAACGTGGTATCTGGACAGTGGCTGCTCGAAGCATATGACGGGCTACAAAGAATATCTATCCCAGTATGTTGAGAAAGCTGGATCCAAAGTTGCATTCGGAGACAACTCGATTGGAGAAACAAAAGGCTATGGTGTGCTCAACATGGGTAACGCTAGTATCAGTAATGTTAGCTTTGTTTCTGGTCTTAAACATAATCTGTTGTCTGTGAGTCAATTTTGTGACAGTGGTTTCACAGTGAAAATCAAAAAGGATGAATTCACTGTTAGAAACAATCAGAAGAAGGTGGTTCTGAAGGGATTCAGACAAGGAAGTCTCTACATCGTTTCTTGGGAAGACAGCCCACCAGAAACGTGCCTCATCAGTAAAAGCAGCTCAGAGCTCAATTGGCTATGGCACAAGAGACTCAACCATCTCAACTTCAAGACGATCAACAAACTTGCTAAACATCAACTGGTAGAAGGACTCCCTTCTATTGTATTCCAGAAGAAGCAAGAATGTGAAGCATGCCTCAGAGGAAAGCATACGCGGACATCATTCAAGTCAAAGACAGGACACTCCTCTGAAAGGATTCTGCATCTACTTCACATGGATCTGTTTGGCCCGATCACTCCAAGAAGCTACAACGGTAGGAAGTACACCTTGGTAGTTGTGGATGATTATTCACGATATACCTGGGTTATCTTTCTTTTCAAAAAGAAGGAGACACTGGAGGAACTGCCAAAGCTGTTGAAGAGACTGAGCGTTGAAAAGGAAGTCAACATCATCAGCATCAGATCAGATCGTGGGATTGAGTTCCTCAATACTGTCATTCGTGAGTATTGTGATGAACAAGGAATCAGTCATCAAACTTCTGCAGCAAGAACTCCACAGCAGAATGGAGTTGCAGAGAGAAGAAACCGGTCTCTAAAGGAAGCAGCAAGGACGATGCTAGCCGAGTCAAAACTCCCCTTGAAGTTTTGGGCCGAAGCAGTCAACAACGCATGCTACACGCAGAATCGCTCCTTCCTCACTCAGAGACATGGAAGAACTCCATACGAGTTATGGAAGAACAGAAAGCCATCGATTGCCCACTTTCATGCTTTCGGTTCTAAGTGTTTCATACACAACAACGATAAGAAGAGGTTGAACACCTTCGATTGCAAGGCTGATCCAGGAGTCTTCCTTGGATACTCCGGAACAGAACGTTCAAGCAAAGCCTATCGAGTGTTCAATACTTAAACTCTATGTGTAGAAGAAACACCTCATGTGATCTTTGATGAGTCTACAGATGGTTTCAGGGAACAAGATGCTGAAAAGAATGTTCAGATCACTGAAGGTTCCAAAGCTGAAATCCATACTGACGAGCCCTCTACTGTCTTGGTATGGGGACCTGGCAAGGATGAAGATACTGAGATGCTTCAGTATCAGAAGATCAACCAACGGTCTGAAGTTCAAACTGGAGCCAATACAGATGGCAATAGTCAAGGGGGAACTCCAGTTGCTGAAGTTCAAGTTGAACGCGCAGAAGCCGCCCCAGCTCAACTCTCCCCTGCTCCAGAAAGTGCTCAACATCCCAGAGCTATTCTAACTGAAGAAGCTCCACCATCTCCTGAAGAAATCAAGAAATATCGAAGATGGTTTGAACTCCACTCTAAGGAGAACATCATTGGAGAACCATCAGATGGCGTCAAGACTCGGAGATCTATGTGCAACCTCGTCTTCGACATCAATCAGAACTGCATCAACGAAGATAAGAATTTCAGCTGTTTCTTATCAACTACAGAGCCGAAGGATATTGAAGAAGCTCTGAAGTCCACAGAATGGGTCATCGCAATGCTAGAAGAACTCAATGAATTCAACCGGAATTCTGTTTGGGAGCTTGTGGATCGACCAGACGATGCAAAGGTGATTGGCTTGAAATGGATTTTCAAGAACAAGAAAGACGAAGAAGGAAACGTTGTGAGAAATAAAGCAAGGCTTGTGGCTAAAGGATACAGTCAAGAAGAAGGAATCGACTACGACGAGACATTTGCCCCAGTTGCCAGATTGGAAGCAGTCAGACTCTTCTTAGCTTTTGCAGCTCACAAAGGTTTCAAGGTACACCAAATGGATGTCAAGTGTGCATTTCTCAATGGAGTGCTCACAGATGAAGTCTATGTAGAACAACCTCCAGGATTTGAGGCTGCTGGACCAGAAAAGGTGTACAAGCTGAAGAAAGCGCTCTATGGGTTGAAGTAAGCACCAAGAGCGTGGTATGATACTCTCTCGGAGTATCTAGTTGAACAAGGCTTCAAAAAGGGATCTGTGGACAGAACGTTGTTCACTCTCAAAGAAGGAGAAGATCTCTTGCTTGTTCAAATTTATGTCGATGACATAATCTTCGGATCCAAATCCGAACACATGTGCAATAAGTTTGCTGACATCATGAAGAACAAATTCCAAATGTCCATGATGGGAGAAATGAATTTCTTTCTCGGATTGCAAGTCAAGCAGACCAAAGAAGGAATACTGATCAGCCAGTCCAAGTATGCCAAGGAGCTGATAGCTAAGTTCGGTATTCAGCACATGAAGTCAGTCAAGATCCCAATGAACACAAATTGGAAAGTTGATCCAGGTTCAGAAGGAAGCTCTGTCTCTTCGAAGAAGTACAGAGAAATCATTGGATCTTTGCTGTATTTGACTGCGAGCAGACCAGATATCGCATTTGCAGTCGGGATTTGTGCAAGATATCAATCAGATCCTAAGGAAGCTCATTTAGATGCAGCTAAGCGGATTCTGAGATATCTCAAGGGCACACCCAATTTAGGATTGTGGTACCCAGCAGAGGACGACATCAAGCTCACCGGATTTTCTGACTCCGACTTCGGTGGATGCAAGCTTGATCGCAAATCAACCTCCGGAACATGTCAATTCCTAGGCAACAAGCTCATCTCTTGGTTTTCTAAGAAACAGACTTCAGTCGCCACCTCTACAACTGAAGCTGAATATGTTGCTACCGGAAGCTGCTGCTCACAAATCCTGTGGTTAGTCCATCAACTAAAGGACTATGGGATCGAGAAAAAGAAAGTTCCTATCTATTGCGACAGCTCCAGTGCTATTGCAATCTCCCAGAATCCAGTTCATCACACCAGAGTCAAACATATTGAGATTCGACATCACTTCATTCGTGATCATGTCGAAAAGAAGAATGTCTCTGTGGAATGGATTCCCACTGCTATTCAGAGAGCGAACCTGCTGACCAAGGCTCTTCCAGAAGAGAGGTTCAACGATCTTTGTGCAAAGATTGGCCTCATCAACCCTGAAGAGTGATGCTGTGTTTGAAGATTTTCTCAAACAGTCATGCTGACTGGTGGTCAACTAACTGCTGCTTCTACGATCGTCGACGTAAAAAGCAATGAAGTCCAAGTGCTCATCTGAAGAGGAAGTCATCCTGATGAATCATCCTGATGAATCATCCAGGATCACGTGGTATCAACTGACTACTATGTTCAGTTGATCAGTAAGTATTTTAAAATGCTTACCTTTTCAAAATCAGTTATTTCAGTTTAGAGCTTTAAGTTTTTAGTTCAAAATCTTTTCTCTAACTGATCAGTTTCTTTCAAAAACTTTAACTGATTATTGGAATTGTTGGAATTGGAATATCCGTAAGAGGACAAGATTTTTATAAAGTGAAAATCTGTTTTGATTGAACTTGTCCTGATCTTTTTGCCAAAAATCCTTCCAACCTTTTTGCCTCTGCAATAAAATTTCTTGAAACGCTCATTGACATAACATATGTAATGATGCCTTTTGAAGTCCCTCGCAGTGACGGCGGACGCGAAATTTTTCTTCAATTGCATTTAAGGCACAGTTTTCGAAAAAACTTTTCATTTCTACATGGTTCACATCTTGTCTATTTATACCATGTTGTCTTCATAGTATTTCTGCATCAACTAACAACTCTCCACAGCTTTCACTGTGAGAAAAAGTTTCAATTGTTTCCAAAGTTGCAGAAAAATTGTTCCGACTAAAGGAGAAATCTATGACTGCAAAGTCATGGAGTGGAAGAATGACGCTCATAGTCTTGGTCTTCACCAGACCCTTCCACTGGATCACAACGTCTCTCCGGCGTCAAAGTTTGCTCTACCCTCACTTGTATCCAGCGAAGCGAGTGTTGTAACACCCCGTACTTTTCCTATGATGTGAGATAGTGTCTTAACACTATTGAGAGTACTGAGATGTCGAAATACGAGACTTTTTTTTTATATGAGTAGATAAGACAGATTGTCTTTTAAATAGAGATACGAGTGAATAAATCAATGATGGAGCTAAAGTGAAGAGATGTGATAAATGAGTTGAGATAGAGATGCTGATTGAATTGAGCTGAGATTTTATTTTATTTCCAACTACCGGGAATAGAGTTACCGGATACTGAATTATCAGAGACTGACTGTCCTATTAAGAAAATAGGAATACTGAGTTGGAAATAGAGTCGAGGACGAAAGAGTGAGAAACCTTGATATATAGAGTCGGTCAGAGAGACGTCTAGCTTATTTGAGCCTGCCGACTATTTTGATGTGATGTTATGTGAATTTACATGACTGAATGATTATGTGATTTTCGTGATGTGTGTCACTGTGACCGAGTTATTATGATTTTTATTTGAGACCTTAGCACTTGGAATTTTTATTAAGTTTACAAAGCAAGTGCAGTTTATTTTTATCGAGAAATCGAATGATGCCGGTTTATGAAAATTTTTCCGAGCATAATATTTTTTTTAAATTATTTTTCTTCCTACGAAGAGGAATATTATATATATGTGAGTGCACTAATATGAGTGCTATAATTATTATTTTGGTCACATGAATATTTATGATGTGGTATTTTATTAATGAGTGACATTACCATAGTTTTGTGATTTTATTTGATCACCTTTCACACACTTTATTTAATTACCCATACCATATGTCATATGCCTAAATTTTGCTAAGTATAGAATTGAGAGAGTAGAGATTAGAGAGTAGAGATTAAGAAAGTGTAGAGATTTGAGAGAGAAAGAAGAGATTAGAGTGAGAAGATGCATTAATGCCAAATATTCTCTAAAGATTCACAAATCTTTTATAAGATTTCCAAATCCATTTCATATCTTGCAAGAATTCCTCTCTCTCCTTCTTCCCTAATTTTCGAGCTCTCTCTCCCTCCCTTCATCTCTCTACTTTCCTCCATTGTTAGCCATTGATGAAACCTTCGAAGCTTCACCCAAGTATGCCAAACACATAAATCACTACTTAAATCCTCCATAAACACCTCTTATCAACTTAAATCCAAGAGAATCCTTGAAGATTGGTTTCAAGAATAGTGAGAGAAAATTTGGATAATTGGTGAAAACTTGGGTAAGTGATCTCCATATTCATAGATATAATTTGTATGAGTGTGTATATGAGCTTATTTGAAGGATTGGAGCAAGAAATCACCCCCTCCCTTTTTCCTTCAAATTTTCGAAAAAATGGGTATCTTACCCTTCAAAAATTTTTCTTCTTCTTTCCTTGAATTGAGGTGAGAAAAATGAACTATGTGATGTTTGGTGATGATTGAGGTGTGTTTTGAAAAACTATGTTTTGAGATGTAAAGATTCGATGAGTTTAGTTTACCCCAAATTTGGGAATTTTTGGGTTGATGATCAAGGTGATGAATTGATGATGAAAATGAGTTTATGAGGTGTATATGATGATGATTGATGGAGTAATTTGAGTATATGATGTCAATTGGAGTTTTGATGTGAGTTAGTTTACTAGAATTAGGGATATGTGTATATATGCCCTTATTTGTGAATTGATGGTTTTGATGTGAGATTAAATGACAAAAATTGATAGATATATGATGAGATTAAAGATCCATGTGAGTTTATAAAATTTCAAAGGGTTTAGTTTAATAAAAATTAGGACTTTCTTGTCTATGTGTTTAATAAGTGTTTTGGCTTAAGATATATGAAATTGAACATGATGTTAGGGTTTTATTATGTATGATTAAGTCTATTGTTAACTAAGTAAAATTTTGACTTGAGTTAGTTTATGAGAATTTTTGAGTCTTCATATTTGAGAAGTCATCGAATGTTTAAATGTGGTCTATTTTGATTTATGACCATTATGTGAAAGATGTCATGCTTTTGTTGAGAATTTTATGTTGATATATGAGTTTTTCACTAGAGTTAGTTTACATGATAAAAAGGGAAATATATGTGTAAAATGAGTTACATGATGTATGGAGTCAATAATGAATGATTGAGTGTTTTTGAGCATGAGATTGAAAAGAGAATTTGATTGATACGTTGTTGAAACGTTTCCCTTGAGATTTGAGTTAAGATGTAAAAGAGGAGAGTTAATTTGAGTATGATGAGTATTTTGATGTATTTGAATGTTTTTAAGTGCTTTAAGTGCTTAAAATGAGTTTTGATGTGGTTGCTTTGTATAAATGTTAATTTGAGCATTTAAGAGTTGGGAATGAATTTTTGGTGATTTTTCGTAGGCTACTGACCTACTGTGATCGACGGTTTTTCGATGTCAAAAAGCTTTGAAAATTTTACAGAATGTCCCTACATGAGTCTTGAGCACCTCTGTAAAATTTCAAGTCATTTGGACTTGATTTACTATTTTTATAAAATGCAAAACCAAATCTGCACATTTCTGCCGGGAATTTCAGAGAACAGGGGACAAAGTCATTCATTTCAGTGACTTCCTGTGTGAATTAGATTTCCAAATTTTTATGGTATCAACCTTACTGTATGGGCTAGATATCCACCAAATTTGAGCGCAGTTTGACAACGTTTACTATTTTTGAAAAATCAAACTTTTCGATTGCTCAAAACTGCCGAATATGGTAGACTGTAGTAAAACAGTCATATCTCCCAAACCACTTGGAGTTTCTGACTCTACTTTTTTTTAAATGAAACTAGACTCAAATACCTTTCTTTTGGTATGAGTCTGGAATCCAGGGGATGTCGGAGTCAGAACGTGTTAAAGTTTGAAGTCGAGTCTGTGTAAAAACAGAACATGTCTTGATGATGTTTGATGGTATTTTCTTATGTGCCTTATGTGATTGTGTTGCCTAAGTGTTTGAATGAGATTAGACGAGCCTTATATGAGTGATAAATCGAGACTTAGAACCATGATTTTCTTGAAACCTATCCTTAGACTTAAGGATTTGAAATGAGTGAAGAGTTTATGTAGAGTTGGTTAAGAAGATAGAATATAATATAGAGCATGAGTTGAGGCATGAGTTTTTATCGTTGAGTTCTAATCGAGATTCATTTTATGACATGAACCTTCGATGATGACGATGATCCCTGAAGACACGAGCAGAGCAGGGAAGTAAGTAACTCCGCTTTGACGGGAGTTTTTGAGTAAGGTCTTCAGGTGGGCAATATTTTGAGTATAAATATATTATCCGAGTTTTCCAAAATGATTTGATGATATAATGATGTTATGAGCTTATCAAATGTTTTGAGATAAATGATGTTTGAGAACTGTTTGACTTGCCAATTTTTTGATGTTGAGCTTGTGTGTTACCCTCTACTGATGAGACGAATTCGGTCCTGCCACAAGCGGGATTTTGTGCACAGAGGTGACTGTGAGCCGTCTTCGGGTCGGCCGGTCACGGTACTTGAGAGGGAGGCCTACTTCTCAGTACCTTTGATGATGAGTAGTGGATGTGGTACATACATGATGAATGTTTAAACTGCGCAGTTACTTATTTATGATGTTGATTATGAAAACTGCATGCACAGATTCATTGATACTAACTTATTTCTGTGTATTGCTGAGATGTGGCAAGCTTCAAACTTATAGCTCTAAGAGCACCTTTCTTGTTTTTCGGCGTTTGCCCACTGAGTATTATATACTCACGCCCTGCATGTATTTCTAAATGTGCAGGCTAAGCGAGGAGTGAGATTGGTCTGGTGCTGGTGGGGGATCGTTGGATGACGTATTTACTTTATCGTATTTTCCTTTTTTATCGATAAAGTCTTGATGTGAAGTTACCTTAAATATGAATCAAGTAATATACTCACGGTTATGTGTCTCCATACATGTAATCGGTTCGCCTTTTGCTGCGATACTCTGCATATTATTTTTCCTTACGAAAAATAAGCTATACCTGTTTTGTTTTTGTTCGTGAAATTCCTGATAATTAAAAAGTTACAACAACGTTGACGATTTTACCCTTGGGTTCAATTAATAATATTTTCCTTAGCATGCTTTGATGTGAGCTTCCGCTTGATGTTCGACCTACTCTTCTATTCCTTTATTCTTTAAAAATAGTCGTATCGATACTCGTACCCCACTATCACTAGTGTCGGGATTTCGGGCTGCGACAGGGTGGTATCAGAGCAGGTCATCTGCTCTGAGTCTATTGCTTGACTGAGTTGAACCTTTGATTACTGGTATCTTTTTAACTTGAGTACTAGTCTAATTTGAATTCTTAGGCTAGTTTGAGAGAGTCAGTTTGAAACGAAACCCCAGCACCCCATCTCCTCCGGCTTAACGAGGTAAGAGGTTGATGTTGTTTCTTATTGCTTTTCTGTTAAAAGCTGAGTTTGGGTTACTAATGAGTTATGAATTGTTTTGATGACGGAATTATTTGAGATGATGGAATCTGATATGAGGCAGTTGATGTGGAATATGAGGAGGAATGTTGAGGCTAATATAGCCGATGCCCCACCGTACCAAACGAGGACGAGTATGTTGTTGATTGAGATGTACCAAGTAAGTTTCGTCATCCATTTTCTAATGGATATGATGTTTTATATTACAGGATGCCGAGTCATATCGAGACAGCGATGCAGCGATGGTTCAGGGAGTATATCCCGGACGAGGATGACACCTTGGGTGAACTTCTGGCACACTATCACCGACGATGGAGGAGGGCTATTCCCTATGGGATCGATGGCGCAGAGGCCATTACGCTTTTGATTCCACTACTGCCACCTTTGTGGCGAGACTGGGCGACATCGTTAGTGCCCCAGTACGTAGATACTACCTGGTTGGAGGGCATCAGGTACGGAGACCTTAGTGGCTTCATCGCGACGCTGAGCCACCGTTATTTTGCTCATGGCGATCCGCCTTCACCGCCGTATGGAGAGCTTGAGGGACCAGCCCAGGGAAGGGAGCTAGTTGTTGTGCCTCCACCTCTCGAGGAGCCGATTCTGATGGCACCTCTACCCCCAGCTGATCCGATTTCAGTTTCTCTCGAGTCTGATGATCCAGAGCCGATGGTTTTCGAGCCGTATTCACCTGGGATTGAGCGTGATCCGTTTGCGTTTGTATCACTTATTCCTTCTCCCAGTGCTGATTTCCCGCCTTGGGATTTGACACCGGCGACGACACCGTTGCCATTGCCACCTGTTAAGTCGACACAGCCGATTGATTCTACTGAGTCTGAGACGCAGCATGTTCCTTCCGATCCATATCCGAGGGTTGCCCCGCTGCCTGAGCTTGGCACTTTGGCCTTCCAGACGTACATGCACCCGATTTTATATTCACCGTACCGAGACGCCCAGGAGGGAGGATCTCGGCCGGCACGCTCCGATAGTGATGAGGAGGACCCCGAGGAGGAGACTCCAGAGATGACGGTCGGCTATGGTTGGACTCAGCCACTGCAGCGTCAGACTACTGCCGATGGAGTTGATACGTGGATACCTATTCCTGAGACACCTGTCTATACTCCGATAGCGGATGAGTCAGATTATGACAGCCCGTATTGATTGAGGCGACGAGCTGGATCTCGAGAGATGATGCCTAGTGATTACGTATGTCTTGTAGACGCGTATATATGTATAGGTGCATAGTTGTTATATATATATATATAGGTAGAGAAGCATAGTATAGTGTGTATGTGTGTATAGCCTAGATCTATATATGCTTAGTATGTATGATGCTTGTATAGCCAGAGCATCATTTTGGAGTTAGGGCTTTTGTACATAAGACTTCACTTTTGTAAAAGACCTCGATAAAGAGGCAATTTTCCATATATATATACAAGAGATGTTTATGATCAGTGAGTTTCACTATCTTTAGCAGAGCTTTGAGAATGATGATGATGCTGATGCATGATGAAAAATGAGAAATAGAGATTGATGAGAATTTCGAACGATGATAGACGAGAAATAGACTGGATGAGAGTTTTGAGAACTTTGAGATCACAAATGAGATATAGAAGTGAAATGAGAAACGAGGATTTGTATTTTGTAAAGACGAACGGTTAGTTTAGAGATCGATAGTTATATAACTCTTTTTCCTTTTGTAGTATACCTCCGAGAAGAAGAGAGAACCAAACATAAACCGAGAAGAAGATGAAGAAGATGAAGAAAAGGAACAGAGAAATCAACCGTTGAGATAATACGACGAGAGTTAGAGTTTTCATCGCGATTTAGGGACATGACCCTAATAGGACGAACGTGTTATGGAGACTTCATGGGATGCATAGATACTATTGACCAATAGTACTTTGAAATAGAGGTACTTTCACCGGGACCGCGCGTTTCATCGCTAGAGTAGTCATGAGAGTAGACTTATTGAGTCCCTATCCCGCTTGGTCGTATTTAAATTTTTCTGCATCCATTTGAACTCCAACAGGAGATGAACTATTTCCTATTGAGAAAATTTTTCCAGATCCACTGTGTTTGAGCCCGAGCCGTTTGTGTTGGAAATCCTTGCCCCTTGCTTAACAGTGGACAATTTATTCATTTTCCACTTAGTGGATTGTTTCTACCTCCAGTATTGATTTATTTCTACCATATCATATCTCAGTTTTTGTTCTAGATTTTGTTCTAGCTTTTGATCTTGCCTTAATTGTAACTTCTTCATTATCCTTGAAATAGCACTGGCTATTATGGAATCATTCCATTACTTGAGCTCGTCTTGTTCAAAATCAAGCATTTTTATTCATCACATCCTATTACCCTACCACATCCGAAAAGAATTAGGAATGTCTAGGTAACTAGGATGGTATAACAAGAAGAGTGTTTGGAAGAAACACGATATATGGGAGCAGCCATAGAATATAATTATTACGGGACGAGCACAACTTTTCGATTATGGATTTTCTTATATTAGCCAAGTATGCAACAAGCTAACAAATTCGAGGACGAGAAGAAGTGATGCTAAGCCAGAATAGGCAATAGCAGGTTCAAGAAGATCGAGATGATGGGTTAGAGCAGATAATGTTTTCCACGATAGTAGACTGAGATGACGACTAATATAGATGTAGCATCGTCGTAGTATTAGGGGATGTTTATTATCGTTACACCCCGCAATTAGTAAGAGTTCTCGAAAGAGAAAATTTTCTTATATGTCTATATGACGATGACCAGAGAGTCTCTATGCTTGAGTAGAGTTTTGAGCTGATGTTGCATTGATAGACATGAAATATGTCTTTGACAATGAGTTATGAGAATTGAGAAAATAGTATGATGTTGAGTAAGAATCTTATGATTTGTGAGTTATGAGAATTAGTTCTAAGGTTGATATATGTTCCCTTAGATTTTTACCGAGAAAGAGAAAACCGATCGAAGAAAGAAATAGAGTTGACGATATGAGATAAGGCAATAAAACCGTAGCTGAATACGAACGTCAGTTTCGCGACTTGGTTCGGTATGCCACTTGTCGAGAAGAGTTGAACGAGAAAATGTTTGATCAGGCTTGAGACAAGAAGTACGAGACGATTTAACGAGTCAGAATGCGGTTATGTGTACTGAAGCATTAAAAAGAGCATTTGATATAGAACTGGCAATGCAGCCAGAGAACGTGATTTGAGCTTCAGCACCCAAACGAGTTAGAGCACTCAGACGTGCAATCCATCCTTTCCTGGATGCGGGCAAGAAGAAAAGAGAAAATGGGACGACCGAAGTCAATACCCCAAGAAGCCGTGGCAGAGTCATGATGCGCCACCACAATATCAGAACCGAGACGAACGGCTTTAAATTGGCCCAGCTGCCCCAGCAGCAGTTTTTCAAGGACCGCGAGGGTTATCGCTTTGTCGAAGAGCAATAAATTACATCTGAGAGAATGCAAGATGAGAAAGAATAAGCAATTATACCTGCGGAAGGATCGGGCACTACTCGAACCAGTGTCCGAATCGTCAGCAAAGTGGAAGCGAAAGACGACCGATTCAGTTTCGACCGCAACTCAAAGCAATGGAGGGAATCTACCGCTATTTCCACCACAGCGACAACAGCCAGCCTATCGACCGCGTCAGTCAGGAAGGCAACTACCAGCCCCGCAGGCGAATCGACTGCATCGTCGTGGGCGTATCAACCGCATCGCCAGAAACTGTTCGCGCTTGAGTAGGAAGCACCGGACAAGAATAGAGGAAATTCGTTAGATATAGGCGAGTTGAAAGATGTGCCCATAGTATGTTTGTTCGACACTGAACATAGAGCTTGCTCCACAACCTCTAAAGAATAGCCATACCCATAGACAGAATTACTACGGTTTCATCCGTATGCCCTAACTTAGAATTTAAGTTAGAATCGATTAAGCTCGAGATTAGAAATCTGAGACTGATGCATATGTGGTACTTGGATATAAATGTGAAGAATGGACTGGTTAGAGGAAAATCGTGCGAAGAAACAATGCACGGAGAGACGAATATATTTTCAGCCTTTTGGCCGAGAACCAATTTCCTTCATTGGTATTGAGAGAAAATGGAAGAAGACGCCGATTATCTCGGCGCTGCAAGCAAGAAATCTCTTGCGAAGAAAAGATACAACCGCGTATGTTGTATATTTTGAACCAGAGAGATGAATTCGAGGCAAACGTTGACGACGTACCAGATGTGCGAGAGTATAAAAACGTTTTCCCTAAGACTTTACCGGGATTACCCCAGATCGACAGCTTGAGTTTACGATCGAGTTAGAACCTAGCGTCGTACCGACGTCAAAAGCGCCGTACAGAATGACCCCCACAGAGTTGCAAGAGTTAAAGCTGCAACTATAAGAACTTCTAG
Organism: Salvia miltiorrhiza; assembly: GCF_028751815.1. Lineage (NCBI taxonomy): Eukaryota > Viridiplantae > Streptophyta > Magnoliopsida > Lamiales > Lamiaceae > Salvia > Salvia miltiorrhiza. Next base: position 26,124,376 of record NC_080388.1, on the reverse strand, counting down.
ATATGGGTTTCTTTTCGACCCAGTGTTTCACCATGGGGAGCACCAGTTCTTTTTGTTAAAAGAAGAATGGAAACTTGAGGTTGTGTATCGATTATCGAGAGCTGAACAAAGTGACGTTAAAGAATAAATATCCGTTACCCCGGATCGATAATCTGTTCGATCGACTACAAGGAGCGAGCACTTTTTCAAAAATTGACTTGAGGATGGGATACTATCAGCTGAAGATATGATCGGAAGATATTTCCGAAGACGGCATCGCGTATGCATTATGGCATTACTATAAACTCAAAGATGTTTGGAAGATATGTCTTTCGGTTTGACGAACGTCCCGACAGTATTCATGGATCATATGAACTGCATTTCTCACGAATACCTAGACAAGTTCGTGATAGTCTTTATAGACGATATCCTGATTTACTCGAAGAGTAAACGAGAACGCAAAGAGCGTATGATGACCGTGTTAGAAAGATTACGAGCTGAAAAGCTTTAAGCGAGGTTAGCAAATGAAAGTTCTGGCCTGAAGAAGTCAATTTTCTCGGCCATATTGTTTCTGCGGGAGGAATTGAAGTAGACCGAGCAAAAGTTCAAGCGGTACAGGAGCGGAGATCGCCAACCACACCGCACGAGATTCACAGTTTTCTGAGATTAGCAGAGTATTATCGACGTTTTATTGAGGGCTTTTCAGAAATCGCCAAGCCATTGACGCACCTGCTAAAGAAAGAAGTCAAGTCCGTCAGACGGACGAATGTGAGCGAAGTTTTCAAGAGCTGAAAAAGAGGCTCACTATAGCCCCAATGTTAGCTATTCCAGAAGGGGATCAAGAGTATGCAGTTATATTGATGCATCGAGAAATGGTCCAAGATGTGCACTGATGCAAGAGTGAAGAGTTATAGCGTATGCTTCGCAACAACTGAGATCACACGAGATGAGTTATCCGACGCATGATTTAAAATTAGCAGCCGTAGTGCATGCTTTGAAGATCTGGAGACACCATTCCTATGGAACACGGTGTGAGATATACACTGATCATAAAAGTCTCAAATATTTCTTTGAGCAAAAAGATCTGAACATGCGACAACGAAGATGGTTAGAGTTGGTAAAGGACTACGATTGCGGGATCAATTATCATCCCGGAAAAGCTAACGTTGTAGCTGACGCTTTGAGCAGAAAGAATCAGGGAGAGTTAGGATTTCTCCTTACTCGAGAAGAGAACCTGATCAAGGAATTCAAGAAGATGAATTTGGAGGTAGTAATACCACCACAAACGACAGAGATAGTAATTTCTGCACTGAGCATTACACCTGACTTACGAACGAGAGTAGTCACAGCTCAGAGAGAGGATGAGAAGATGGAAAAGTTACGAATGAAGATTCGAACTGAAAAAGTGGAGAATTATCAAGAGGCGGCAGATAATGCCATTTTGTTTGAGGGAAGACTGTGTGTGCCTGATAAAAAGGAGCTGAAGAATGAAATCATGAGTGAAGCTCATGACACCCCTTATACCGCGCACCCAGGAAGTACGAAGATGTACCAGGACTTGAAAACGAAGTTTTGGTGGGAAGGAATGAAGCGAGAGATAGCGTCTTTCGTTGAAAGATGTCTAGCCTGTCAGCAAGTGAAAGCGTTACACCAACGACCCTATGGCAAGTTACAGCCATTGGAAATTCCAGAGTGGAAATGGAGTGATATAGCCATGGACTTTGTGACAGGACTGCCAAAGTCAAAAAGAGGAAATACCGCTATTTGGGTAATCATCGATCGATTGACGAAGAGTGCACATTTTATACCGATTCAGATTACTTATGGATCTGACAAGTTAGCTCAGATTTATATCCGAGAGATAGTGCGATTGCATGGAGTACCGATGACGATCACATCAGATCGAGACTCGAAGTTTACTTCACGATTTTGGATGAGCATGCAGAAAGAGTTGGGTACTAAATTAAATTTTAGTACAGCGTTTCATCCGCAAACAGACGGACAGTCCGAGAGGACTATTCAGGTTTTGGAGGACATGATCCGAACTGTAGTGCTTGATAGAGGAAGCCAATGGGAGCAAGTTTTACCCCTGATCGAGTTTGCTTACAATAATAGTTTTCAGTCAACTATCAACATGGCTCCATACGAAGCCTTGTATGGAAGGAAGTGTAGATCTCCGCTTTATTGGGATGAAGTTGGAGAGAGAAAGGTACTTGGACCTGACGCGATAGAAGAGATGATCACTATTGTGAGACAGATTCGACAGAGAATAAAAGAGGCACAAGATCGTCAGAAATCTTATGCAGACACCAGAAGGACGGAGATTCATTTTGAAGAGGGAGACAAGGTTTTTCTAAAAGTTTCCCCATCTAGAGGAGTTCACCGTTTTGGAGTGAAAGGAAAACTTAAACCGAAGTATATAGGACCTTATGATGTATTAGAGAAGGTAGGCCCTGTAGCCTATAAACTAGCGTTGCCTCCGAGCTTCGCGAACGTCCATGACGTTTTCCATGTTTCTCAATTGAGAAAGTACGTGTTTGATCCAAAACACGTCATTCATCAAGAAGAAGTATCCCTGAAACCAGATTTGAGCTATGAAGAGAGACCTGATGCTATTCTGGACCGGAAGATCCAACAATTGAGGAACAAGTCGATTCCTTTGGTGAAAATTCAATGGAGACATCACGGTCAAGAAGAATCAACATGGGAACTTGAAGAAAAGATGAAAGAGAAGTATCCAGAGCTTTTTCCCGAAGGTGAACAACTCAAATTTCGGGACGAAATTTTTTTTAAGGGGGGTAGGATGTAACACCCCGTACTTTTCCTATGATGTGAGATAGTGTCTTAACACTATTGAGAGTACTGAGATGTCGAAATACGAGACTTTTTTTTTATATGAGTAGATAAGACAGATTGTCTTTTAAATAGAGATACGAGTGAATAAATCAATGATGGAGCTAAAGTGAAGAGATGTGATAAATGAGTTGAGATAGAGATGCTGATTGAATTGAGCTGAGATTTTATTTTATTTCCAACTACCGGGAATAGAGTTACCGGATACTGAATTATCAGAGACTGACTGTCCTATTAAGAAAATAGGAATACTGAGTTGGAAATAGAGTCGAGGACGAAAGAGTGAGAAACCTTGATATATAGAGTCGGTCAGAGAGACGTCTAGCTTATTTGAGCCTGCCGACTATTTTGATGTGATGTTATGTGAATTTACATGACTGAATGATTATGTGATTTTCGTGATGTGTGTCACTGTGACCGAGTTATTATGATTTTTATTTGAGACCTTAGCACTTGGAATTTTTATTAAGTTTACAAAGCAAGTGCAGTTTATTTTTATCGAGAAATCGAATGATGCCGGTTTATGAAAATTTTTCCGAGCATAATATTTTTTTAAATTATTTTTCTTCCTACGAAGAGGAATATTATATATATGTGAGTGCACTAATATGAGTGCTATAATTATTATTTTGGTCACATGAATATTTATGATGTGGTATTTTATTAATGAGTGACATTACCATAGTTTTGTGATTTTATTTGATCACCTTTCACACACTTTATTTAATTACCCATACCATATGTCATATGCCTAAATTTTGCTAAGTATAGAATTGAGAGAGTAGAGATTAGAGAGTAGAGATTAAGAAAGTGTAGAGATTTGAGAGAGAAAGAAGAGATTAGAGTGAGAAGATGCATTAATGCCAAATATTCTCTAAAGATTCACAAATCTTTTATAAGATTTCCAAATCCATTTCATATCTTGCAAGAATTCCTCTCTCTCCTTCTTCCCTAATTTTCGAGCTCTCTCTCCCTCCCTTCATCTCTCTACTTTCCTCCATTGTTAGCCATTGATGAAACCTTCGAAGCTTCACCCAAGTATGCCAAACACATAAATCACTACTTAAATCCTCCATAAACACCTCTTATCAACTTAAATCCAAGAGAATCCTTGAAGATTGGTTTCAAGAATAGTGAGAGAAAATTTGGATAATTGGTGAAAACTTGGGTAAGTGATCTCCATATTCATAGATATAATTTGTATGAGTGTGTATATGAGCTTATTTGAAGGATTGGAGCAAGAAATCACCCCCTCCCTTTTTCCTTCAAATTTTCGAAAAAATGGGTATCTTACCCTTCAAAAATTTTTCTTCTTCTTTCCTTGAATTGAGGTGAGAAAAATGAACTATGTGATGTTTGGTGATGATTGAGGTGTGTTTTGAAAAACTATGTTTTGAGATGTAAAGATTCGATGAGTTTAGTTTACCCCAAATTTGGGAATTTTTGGGTTGATGATCAAGGTGATGAATTGATGATGAAAATGAGTTTATGAGGTGTATATGATGATGATTGATGGAGTAATTTGAGTATATGATGTCAATTGGAGTTTTGATGTGAGTTAGTTTACTAGAATTAGGGATATGTGTATATATGCCCTTATTTGTGAATTGATGGTTTTGATGTGAGATTAAATGACAAAAATTGATAGATATATGATGAGATTAAAGATCCATGTGAGTTTATAAAATTTCAAAGGGTTTAGTTTAATAAAAATTAGGACTTTCTTGTCTATGTGTTTAATAAGTGTTTTGGCTTAAGATATATGAAATTGAACATGATGTTAGGGTTTTATTATGTATGATTAAGTCTATTGTTAACTAAGTAAAATTTTGACTTGAGTTAGTTTATGAGAATTTTTGAGTCTTCATATTTGAGAAGTCATCGAATGTTTAAATGTGGTCTATTTTGATTTATGACCATTATGTGAAAGATGTCATGCTTTTGTTGAGAATTTTATGTTGATATATGAGTTTTTCACTAGAGTTAGTTTACATGATAAAAAGGGAAATATATGTGTAAAATGAGTTACATGATGTATGGAGTCAATAATGAATGATTGAGTGTTTTTGAGCATGAGATTGAAAAGAGAATTTGATTGATACGTTGTTGAAACGTTTCCCTTGAGATTTGAGTTAAGATGTAAAAGAGGAGAGTTAATTTGAGTATGATGAGTATTTTGATGTATTTGAATGTTTTTAAGTGCTTTAAGTGCTTAAAATGAGTTTTGATGTGGTTGCTTTGTATAAATGTTAATTTGAGCATTTAAGAGTTGGGAATGAATTTTTGGTGATTTTTCGTAGGCTACTGACCTACTGTGATCGACGGTTTTTCGATGTCAAAAAGCTTTGAAAATTTTACAGAATGTCCCTACATGAGTCTTGAGCACCTCTGTAAAATTTCAAGTCATTTGGACTTGATTTACTATTTTTATAAAATGCAAAACCAAATCTGCACATTTCTGCCGGGAATTTCAGAGAACAGGGGACAAAGTCATTCATTTCAGTGACTTCCTGTGTGAATTAGATTTCCAAATTTTTATGGTATCAACCTTACTGTATGGGCTAGATATCCACCAAATTTGAGCGCAGTTTGACAACGTTTACTATTTTTGAAAAATCAAACTTTTCGATTGCTCAAAACTGCCGAATATGGTAGACTGTAGTAAAACAGTCATATCTCCCAAACCACTTGGAGTTTCTGACTCTACTTTTTTTTAAATGAAACTAGACTCAAATACCTTTCTTTTGGTATGAGTCTGGAATCCAGGGGATGTCGGAGTCAGAACGTGTTAAAGTTTGAAGTCGAGTCTGTGTAAAAACAGAACATGTCTTGATGATGTTTGATGGTATTTTCTTATGTGCCTTATGTGATTGTGTTGCCTAAGTGTTTGAATGAGATTAGACGAGCCTTATATGAGTGATAAATCGAGACTTAGAACCATGATTTTCTTGAAACCTATCCTTAGACTTAAGGATTTGAAATGAGTGAAGAGTTTATGTAGAGTTGGTTAAGAAGATAGAATATAATATAGAGCATGAGTTGAGGCATGAGTTTTTATCGTTGAGTTCTAATCGAGATTCATTTTATGACATGAACCTTCGATGATGACGATGATCCCTGAAGACACGAGCAGAGCAGGGAAGTAAGTAACTCCGCTTTGACGGGAGTTTTTGAGTAAGGTCTTCAGGTGGGCAATATTTTGAGTATAAATATATTATCCGAGTTTTCCAAAATGATTTGATGATATAATGATGTTATGAGCTTATCAAATGTTTTGAGATAAATGATGTTTGAGAACTGTTTGACTTGCCAATTTTTTGATGTTGAGCTTGTGTGTTACCCTCTACTGATGAGACGAATTCGGTCCTGCCACAAGCGGGATTTTGTGCACAGAGGTGACTGTGAGCCGTCTTCGGGTCGGCCGGTCACGGTACTTGAGAGGGAGGCCTACTTCTCAGTACCTTTGATGATGAGTAGTGGATGTGGTACATACATGATGAATGTTTAAACTGCGCAGTTACTTATTTATGATGTTGATTATGAAAACTGCATGCACAGATTCATTGATACTAACTTATTTCTGTGTATTGCTGAGATGTGGCAAGCTTCAAACTTATAGCTCTAAGAGCACCTTTCTTGTTTTTCGGCGTTTGCCCACTGAGTATTATATACTCACGCCCTGCATGTATTTCTAAATGTGCAGGCTAAGCGAGGAGTGAGATTGGTCTGGTGCTGGTGGGGGATCGTTGGATGACGTATTTACTTTATCGTATTTTCCTTTTTTATCGATAAAGTCTTGATGTGAAGTTACCTTAAATATGAATCAAGTAATATACTCACGGTTATGTGTCTCCATACATGTAATCGGTTCGCCTTTTGCTGCGATACTCTGCATATTATTTTTCCTTACGAAAAATAAGCTATACCTGTTTTGTTTTTGTTCGTGAAATTCCTGATAATTAAAAAGTTACAACAACGTTGACGATTTTACCCTTGGGTTCAATTAATAATATTTTCCTTAGCATGCTTTGATGTGAGCTTCCGCTTGATGTTCGACCTACTCTTCTATTCCTTTATTCTTTAAAAATAGTCGTATCGATACTCGTACCCCACTATCACTAGTGTCGGGATTTCGGGCTGCGACAAGTGTCTTCCATTCTCATGCCTGGCGCCAAGAAGCTTCACCGCTTCTGGAGGAGATATACCGTATCGCATATCTCGTGCTCCTCCCTGGCTTGCAACAAACAACGAGATCACTCTTGTTGTTGGCCGGCATCTTCAGCCGCACCGGGTCTATTCTTCACAGACCCTGGGACGGCGAATCGACGGTGTTAGTCTTCTCAGCTGCCACCGCTTCGATTCTTCCTTCTCACACCCTTCTTCTTCTAATCTTTCTTTCCAATTCACCAACCTGATCCTTCTCCTCATAAGGCAGCCCTCTCCTTCTTCCAAGGCAGCCTTCTTCTATCTTCCGCCTTCTACGTTTTCTTGTCCTCTTCCACTTCTCCGTCTCCCTCATCTCCTCACCCCACCACTGACGTCCTCCTCTTCTGTTTATCCGGACTCACTCTGTTCTCAAATCTTCTCACGAGGTTCTGAGTCTAGGAGTTGGGTACCGTCTGATCATAGCCTCCATCGTCATCTCTCTTTTTGATGTTGCCAAAAAGGGGGAAAGTTGGAAAAGTCAGAAGTCAGAGAGAAACCTTTTCTTGAGGTTGCTCCTGTCCTCTAACTCTTGACTGATGATGGAACAGCAAAGGATCACCAGAAGTTAGAAGGATGACGTTTCAAAAGAGACCTCAATTCAACGGAAAACAAGTGAGAGTGGAACAAGCTTAGGAACATTGAAGACACGAAGACAGAAGATGAAGATCAAGAAGTTCAAGGCGCAGCCAAGCAGACTGCTGGAGTCCATGGTTTATCCATGATGTTTTTGTTTTACTTTTTACTCCAAAGTAAGTCTTGCTCTGTACCTAGACTGATGGCTTATCAGTCCGTTTAATGAAATGAACTTCTTATTGATCTCACCCTGAAGACAATGACTCTTTGTCCAGGCTCTGATTTATGGTTATTTTTCTGTCTTCTTGTTGTTCTGTGTTTAGAACTGTTTTCGTTCTTGCTCTGAGTACAAGTTATTTAGGTTCAGTTGTTAAGGGGGAACAACTTTCACCCCTTGTCTAGAACTTGTACTGTGAGCTCAGTCTTTTTGCTGTCTAGAACTGCTGTGTGGTTTTGGCATCATCAAAAAGGGGGAAATTGTTGGGAACCTTGTGGAATATCCTAACCCTTGTTTTGATGATACCAAAATTCATAGGACTTAAATGTAATAGACTAGAATCGTTTTTGAACTCAAGTGTTAGAGTTCGTTTCTAGTTTAGTTGCGGTGTCAAAGACTGAAGACTGAAGACTGAAGACTGAAGACTGCAGTTACCAACTGAAGTATCAGTTGAAGAATCAGTTGAAGACTGATTATTTAATGCGCGCCATGGACTGATACTAAAGTCAAGTATCAGTTGAACATTCCTCCTAGGACTGATCTTCCAACATTCAGAGGAAGCCACGTACGCTCAAGTACAGCCGCATTAAATGCAGAGATATCTCAATATCTTATCTCTGCAGAGGTCATTCCTATCTGGTGGTTACTTTTCAGAGATGTCACATCTCCTGTCCATCAAAGAGAGTCGTTTCCACACAGACAAGGAACCTCGAAGATTGAAGCCTCAGCCCAAATTCGAATTGCTCTCCAACGGAAGAAATCTTGAGGACGATTTACGCCAACGGATCTATTCAAGAGTTCTCCTACAAATAGCACTCGAGGATCACTTCAATCTTCACCGATTTAACGACATAAGCTGAAGCTCTGCCGAAATAGCTACTCAGCCTAAAGCTTAAACCGCCCAAAGCTTGAATCGAAGAAGAGAATTCCAAAGCCAAAATCAGTCACTGCTGATTACATACATTCTCTTAGACCCTAGGCATATATTCTGTGTACCCAGAAGCCAAAGGTCAAACTTGCTTCAAAGAACTCGTTCTTTGTAAGTATAGTTGGCACTCGTTTAAACCTCTCCCCCATAAGAGTGTTTGAGTGACTCGGAGTTTCAGAAGGTGTTCTGAACTCTGATAGGGAAGTCTGAGCACGAGGTGTGCTTAGCAAGGAAATCTTGCGCGAGCTGTGTAGGTGCTGAAATCCTGCGCGAGGTGTGTAGGTAGGGAAACCCTACGCGAGGTGTGTAGGTGCTGAAGAGAGAGTTTATCTTCAGTTCACGGTTTGCAGTGCACCAGGGAAGCACTTGCGGAGTGGATTGTTGGTCTGATCAACCAGCCGTGGATGTAGGAAAGAGTTTTTCCGAACCACGTAAAAGTCTCTGTGTTATTTACAGCTTTCAGTTTTACATTCATAACTGTGTTATTTCAATTGATAAAACTAAATGCTGACTAACTGAAAAGAGAAACCTTAATCCAACTATCTGCTCCACCGAGGCTATTCGAAACTAAGTTTAATTTCCGCTGCGTATGATATCAATCTGAATCACTATCCTCTGATAGTAAGGAAGAGAGATATCATCTTCATCTTTGCAAACACGACTGAAGCCCTTACGTGGATCAGTTAAGTTCCAGTGACTTAACTGATAACTCTTTACTGAAGAGCTTTCAGTATCAGTCGTCAACCCTGTTGGTCAACACTTATTTCGGTTAAACAGGTGTCTTGTTTGCGTGTAAAGTTTCGCTTCTATCTCTGACTGAGATCCCTCTGATTGAGGTTTGTAGATAGTCATAAAAATAGCCTATAGGTGTATTCCCCCCCCCCCACACCTATTCGAGACCCCCCGGACCTAACAGTAGTTTTGGCATGATTTCAGGAAAAATCAAAGATAAATTGGAGAAATGTGAAAGCATGGGATTGAAGTACAGTTTGATAAGAGTCCGTGAGCGCAAACAACGGTTGAATAAAAGCTCGGACGATGGAGAACGAAGCCAAGCGAGTTAGCTGCGCACAGGCTGACCGTGGCATTATGGCCATGGGAAGAGGAAGACCACGCGGTCACCACCCCTGGCCGCGTGTGGGATCACAGCCCAATGCCAAATCTGTCCAAAACACCCCCGTGCATGGGCCTGACCGCGTCTCCTCCAGCTCTCCCACGTTTTTCAGCTGCGGTCATGGCCGTGACCGCGAGAAAAAGATGGAATCTAAATTTTTGTGGGCTTCAGAAGCAAGTTTGAGCTCCTACACTTCTAAAATCTTCAATGTAGGGGTAAAGGATCATTCTTCATCATTCAACACACTCAACGCTCCACTCCAAACCCTATCCTCCATTACTATTCCCAACTACCCCAGATTTAAGAGCATTGAAAAAGAGAGAAGAAGAAGGAAAGATTGAAGGAAGCAACATTGACATATGATTTGTCACTTACTCTCTCCTTTGATTATATTTTCTTTTGTTTTAGGTATTTTGTGTTTAAGCATGCTTGGCAAAATCCCCCTTTGATTTGGGGATTAGATTAAGATGGATTTTGTAATGGATTGACTTATTTATTTATATATATCTTGATTTTGTTCTATTGTCTCCTTGAACCGTAGATTTTTTACTTGTATGAATAGTTGGTCATCATTTGTGCATTTATAATATGTTGATTTGAATTGAAAGAGGATAACCGACATCTATCTATTATATGAAAACACAGTTTGTGGCAATTCTGTAAATAAATCTATATCTATATCTATATCTATATCTTATACTCCCTCCGTCCCGGCCAAGACACTACATTTACCTTTCGGCACGGGATTTAAGGAGTTGTAGATTAATGTTTTAAGTGTGTAATAATAAAGTGATAAAGTAGGAGAGAGAAAGTGATAAAGAAAGAAAGAGAAGGTAATAAAGTGATAAAGTAGGAGAGAGAAAGTGATAAAGTAAGAAAGAGAAGATAATAAAGTGATAAAGTAGGAGAGAGAATGTAATAAAGAAATACTTAATTAGTGTTAATTAAGTGTTTAAAATTCCTTATTTTTGCCAAATATAGAAATGTAGCATCTTCGTTGGGACGGCCCAAAAAGGAATATGTAGCATCTTGGGCGGGACGGAGGGAGTATGAAACAACAGTTCTAATGGAACTATTTTGGCGCATTTTTCTGCAGTTCATCACGTCGCTGAAATATTGTAACGGAAGTATCTTGTCAGTTCTTTTATATCACCTACTAAGTTATTTTTCAAATTTTAATTTTTATACTTTCTAAAGCAACTTTCAAATGCAATTAATTGGTCAAACCCACGTTTGGCCGTCCCTACTCCCTAGAAACTTCCTCAAATGGGTTATTTTCTAAATCCCTGCAATGCCTCACCAATTGGTATGCACGAGTTAGTTTAGTGCCCATAATCTTTTAAGTTGTCATAATAAAGAAGAAGAAGAGAGAGTATAAATTTCGTGAATTTCTTTGGTGAGGATTTATTTACCAGCAGAAGTAGCTAACAAAATTTTGAGTCACGACACTGACCAAAATCGTATACTTCTGAAAAATCTGCCTCCACCGGGAAGCTCGACGAAGAAGAGTGCAGGGCATATGCTCCTCAATAATTATTGGTGATTTTGTTGGCAAGGTAAGCTTGGGTGAAGAATCATACATCCTCTTCCATTCTTTGCCTTCTCTCTCTATAAATCCCTAATTATGTTCTCACATCTGCCCTTCTTTTATAAAAAGAGACTAATAATCAATTTCCATAGGTTGTATTCATGATTTCCAATTTTCTATCATTTTAAAGGAATGTGCAACTGGCAAGTGGAAGAGTAAGGGTAGGGAGAGAAATAGGATGGTAATCAAACGTTGTGTTGGCAAAGAGATAAATTTTTGGCATTGTGTGTATCATATTGCACGATATCTCTAAGAAATTTTCTCAAGTAACTTATTTGCCCAATATCACTATGACATCATTCGTAGTCAATCTCAATATTTCCCTTTTTGTGTGCTATGTTTTAGTAGATAATAACAGACTTATTAAATTGCAATTCTCTTTTGCCTTCTTCATTCATGTATTTTCATTAGTGACATTCAGTTTTTATGTTACTTATTGTCAAAGAACAATACTCTATGTATCTGATTTTTTAAAAGGTTCGTCAAGTATTGTACTTCAGTTTTTAAAAGAATTTTGATGAAGCATTTTGTTAGGATGATACCTATAAAATTAGTTTCTATAATATTGATCAAATTATTTAGTTTGTTAACTAATTTATCCTGTGTGTAGGCATGGGGCGACAACCAACTATTGCTACTCAAACTCAAGACAAATCATTATTGGAAAATATTCTATATTGTTTTAAGAGATCTTACCAACATGAAGAAGAATGTTTTTGCATTTTTCATATTACAGTAGAAATCTTGACATTTCTTAGTGATATAGAGAGTGGTGCTTATCATGTTTTATTTCAATTTAAATTTGTTGGATGCTTAGATATACTTGATGAATTGACGATTCTGACCCATTCGCCATTGTCACTGGACTATCAAGTGATATTGGAGCTTGAATTGCTTGAGTCCCGACATTACATGTTATTAATGTAGTTACAACAATTGTTAAAAGGTTAAAGAACTGATAGTTAAAGATTTTTCTTAAGCTAAAATTGATGTTACATACTCGATCTTGCCTCTTTTTTGTTAGAAGATTTATATTTGAATATATTACTTTGTCAAAAATTTGTATGGAGATTTGTATAGCAAGAAAAACGGTAAAAGATAAAGCTTCGAAAGACATGATAAGAGAGGGCATAGTAGAGAATTATTTTCTACTATATATCTATTTATTGTTGGTATTTTTTTTTTTGTAAAGTAATATTTTTTAGGGTTAATAGTGTTTTATGTCTCGAACTTTCAGCATTTTTTATAAAATATCCCCAACTTTCATTTTTTCCCTAAAAAACTCCGAACTTTCAGTTTTTTCTTTAAAATGTTCCGCTATACAAAATCCGGTGAAGAAAAAATGACTTATCTCGTCGAATGAAATATTTTGGAGACCGCCATTGTTGGAAAATCATATTAGAAACCACCAGTGTTGGAAAATGCTGAAAGTTCGGGGTTTTATCATCTTTTCGTGATCGAATTTTGTATAGCGAGACATTTTATGGAAAAAAAACTAAAAGTTTGAGATTTTTAGGAGTAAATAAAAATTGGAGATATTTTATAAGAACGCTGAAAGTTCGGGACATAAAACACTATTAACCCTATTTTTGAAAAGAAATTGGTTAATCAGCTAGGCTTCTCTTATATGCTGAAATTAGTTGATGCATCCTCGAGCAATATTAAGCCATGTTTATCTTATTTTGAGATATTAACTACTAATTAACATTTTTTTTTGCACTTTTTTCTATATATATATATATAGGGCAAATGGTTTTTCATACCCACTTCCATAATATATCTATCAAATCTACCCACCCTTATAAAACATCTATGAAAAATACCCACTTCATAGTGAAATACCATTCCTACCCTTATACTATATCTCTCTTAATCCTTCATCTTATACATTAATCCGCGCTTTCAAAATTGGTATCAGAGCGGGTTTTTATGGAGGAATTATTTTATTTTTAATTTATTTTATAATTAACCTATGTGTGGGAGGAGACTCCATTAGAAATTATGGATCCGGACGATTGTCCAAGATGTATTGTATACAGGAAATCTCTTCAAAATTTGGAGAGAGAAACTACTCGTCTTTCAGACGATCTCAACTGAAATAATCGAGCCCTCGTGATGAACATTCGGCAAGGAGAAGATGCGGAAATTATTCGTGATATCATCACGGGTATTCAATCCTACCATGAAACTCTCATTGGAATCGTCGGAATCAGAACGGCGATTGAACGAACAAGAGATGAAGCCCATCAGTCCCACGACTAATGGAGCAGAAGGACCAAGCTGGAACAACCTTTCCAGCTTATCAAAAGATCGAGCCAAACTCTTCCGACAACGTCAACTTGCGGGAGATCCAAAGAACAGTGGAATATTATGGCAATAAGCTATATGATCTACCACTGGAAATAAGTCAGATATCTATGAAACAAGAGGAAATCTTTATCCTCTTGCAAGATATCAAGAAGAAGGTGGAGGAGATCGAAAGGCGAAAACCATGTTCCGGAAAAATTTGGAATACATGGTCCAAAGATCAGACGTATCCTCTACCGATTAATGCCGCACCCAAAAAGCTGCAGACAGAAGAAATAGCTCGGTTCCTGAGAGGGAAAAATCATGAATAACCTCGAAAGGATCGGACTTGAAGATCTACAGGAATTAACAGAATCATTTGCTAATTTGAAAATGGTTGATCTAAAGATGAACCAAGGAGGTTTCGAGCCCAAAGTCGAAATCCCACGAGAAGAGCCATCCACATCTTCCAAGAAGGCTGAAGTTCGTGATGAAGCGGGGAGCCTCCAACGAACCAGAAGACGGCGCAGACTACAGGAAACTCCTGTAGGAAAGGCCGTACTCGAGCCAATCCATCCATATGGGTTAGTTCTCAATATCGACGAAGCAAGCTTCAGAAGTTGGGAATCACTCATTGATGAATGGGCATCAGCCATTGACAAACATGGATTTCATACCTCAATATCGCATGAATTGTTGTCATTTTCCCCCATAAATTGATTGCTAATATGTGTTTGTATCCCATTTTGAGTTTTATGAAGTCTTGATTGCTTGGTATAGTTTTTGAATATTTTCAGGGCAATTCAAGAGTTGATTGGACAATTGTGGGTGCATAAGAGCAAAGTACGTCTCGAGAGAAATCCGTGAGCGCGAACGGCGCCGGAATCAGAGCTCGGACGAGGGAGAACGGAGCCGACGAAGCCAGCTGCGCAGGACCTACGACCGCGGCAGCCGGCCGTGGCTGAAGAAGACTGAACCGCGGTCCCACCCGCGACCGCGGGCCCGACCGCGGCCTCCTGCGCCCGAGTACAGAACGATTTTGAACGTCGACCGCGGTCCGAGCCGCGGCCGCAATCCCCGACCACGGCCTCCTCCCTTTCCAGCCACGTTCCCGACCGCGGTTCATGCCGCGACCGCGGGGATATGGCGGGGATCCGCCCTTTGGTGGGCCCAGACGCGAATTTTGACTCAAAAACCCCATTTTCCCCCTTTTTCTCTCATTCTTCATCACTCATCTTCTCCAACATTCATTACACACACCAACCCTTTCACTCCCAATCTTCCATTCACAACCCTAGCTCCATAACTACACTCAACCACCCATTTGAAGAAGGCATTGAAGAGGAGAGAGGATTGAAGCAAGCTATTCAATAGGATTTGTTCATTCTTTCTCTCTCTTTCATTTATGTTTCCTTTGTTATTGGGTATGTTATTGTTGAACATGATAGGCTAATTTCTCTTTGATTTGGGGATTAGGCTAGATGATTATTGTAATGGATTGATTATTTGGGCTCAATATAAATCTTGTTTGTTCCTTTGCACATTATCTTTTCAAACCCTTGATTTATTTCTTGTATGGATTGTTGGCCACATTCTATGCATTTCTAATTTGCACTTTGAATCGGGAGAGGATAATTGCAATAGATAAGGTGTTTGAAACATATCAATTCGATAACCGGAAGGTTGAGAGTTGGGTGAGAGTATGTCGATCTTTGTGTGCTTTTGGGAGTTATAGGTTAGAAGTTGACCGGGGACGGCAACTATGACCCGTAATCTACCGTTTTAGTCGTCCGGGAGGGGGCTAGAACTAGTTGGGAGATCACTCTAGATAATTAGGTTCGTCAAGATTAGTATTGAGTTATAATTGAAGTCCTTTGCTTAATCATCGATGCCTAGTCCCTAAATCGTCTTAATCATTACATTAGTCCACATTGCTTACTTGTTTTCATTTGTCTTTGCACTTGTTAAGTATTTAGTTAGATAATCAAACCAATCACTCCATCGTTTAGTCTAAATAGTCTAGTAAAATGAATTAGGATAATCACTAGATTGAACTACTAATCCTTGTGGGATACGACCTTGCTTCCATATATTACAACTACCCGTATACTTGCGGCGTGGTGAAAATATTAGCGAACAAGTTTTTGGCGCCGTTGCCGGGGATTAGTTTAGTTTCTTTACTTGTGATATTTTGCTTCATTGTGCTTAACTACTTTAGACATCCATCAAGATCGTGGTTGCCATCGTGGAATATGATAAAAATGAATTTATCAAAATCTTCGAGGCGAGTTTTGCTGGAATGGCAAAACAGTTTTGGGACAACATCAAAACAAACGAGAAGAATGCTCTGTTTGCCAAAGTTTCTCCATGGGAAATTCTTGAAAAGGCAACAGAATATCTCAAAGTTCACTTTCTTGGAATGGGATTCTTCGAAGGTGCAGGAGAAGAAAAGCGTATCAAATACCAACAAGCACTCTACAGCTTGAGGTTGGTGGTTTTGGAGCCAAAAGCTCTTGACGAATTCTTACGCTTATACGCCCTATATACACATATGGGGTTGGTCGATGATCAGATCGCTATGGACCTCTTCTTTCTGAAGTTTCCAAGTCCATGGAGAGAAATGTTCATCAACGATTACAAGTCACCTGAAGCATTCCCCCTCGACAGTACATCAAGGAGAATGTCCTATGTTCATAAGAAGCTGTCAGAATGGTGTCAGCAGGCAAAAGACCAGAGGAATCTCAAGAAATTGAGAAAAATCAACAAAGGAACTCCTTTGATCTGCGACAATATTGATCTACCGACAGAAATAGGTGGAGAATTATTGTATCAAAGGAGGAAAACAAAGAAGCATAGGTTCCAACCCTATGGAAGAGAACCAAGAACTAGGCGAGGTTCTTGGAGACCCATGACTATGTGGTCCAAGCAAAAGGCCAGATCTTACAAGACAGGCCAACGAGGCGGACCATTAAGGAGCCAGTTTTTATCTCAAAAGCAAATCCCGGCGAGGAAAACTTTCAGGCGTACCCAAGCTAAATCAAATGAAAGTTTCAAAGATTGCAACTGCTGGACGTGCGGTGCAAGGGGGCATATTTCTACCAACTGCCCCGACAACGAGAAAAGAGGGATGAAGAAATTCGAATCTACACCGGATATCAAAGATGCCATCTACAACCAAGAATTGGTGTCAGTATACTGGTTCGAAGATATATCCTCTTATGAGAGTATATACGAACAAGAAAAAATCTTTAGTTCTGAAGATTCGGATCTGAGTTATGGATCATCCGGAGACGAGTCAGACTAAAGAAGAGAACGAGGTTTTTCACTCTCAAAAGGAGGATCATTAAGGATTTACCAGCCATTTTCTGATTCCACAAGAAGAGGTGGTGAAAAAACTCGTGAAAAAACTCAAGGAGAAAACCACGGAGGTACAAACATACCAAAGGTTTTCAAGTGGGAGAATGAATCAAGTTCTACACAGCTTGAGTTCATTCAAAAGGAAGCATCATATCTTCTTCGGCGTAACCAGTCGAGAGTTGGCGCTTCCAATTGAAATAACAGGCAACCAGGTGGAGATCCAATTAGTTCCAGCCGAAGATGTGCGGAGGGATCTCTTAAAAATGAAGCCAGAAATCACCAGTACGATGAAATGGATTCATATTGGAGCAATACAGTTGGTAATTAAATCTGCCCTCTCACTAGGGACAGATACACCAATTGATGTTGTAATTTGCGACAAGAGGATTAGAGATCGAAAATATGAAGTTCTGGGAGCTTTCTCAGGCAATCTTTATGCCAAGAAGATTATAACCGAATTATATCCACAAACCGCTTATAATCTCCAGGATTCATCCTTTAGCTGAGCCTTGACACTCTATCAGGACTACAAGATGAAGGAGCTAATGACAGGAGGGAATAGGCCATACTCGATCACATATCAAGTATCGTATGCCCTATCAAATTCCCACCACACGGATTTATTTCTAGGGAAAGAATTTATTGAAATCCCAGAAATATTTAAAGAAGTAGCCAAAGCAGTAAATCCGAACGGAGTGGAAATTCCCCAGATAAGGGAAATCTATATCGAAGTAGGAGATAAGCAGGTGCTAAAACACAATCAAAGTCTCAGATTGGGAGCACCAAGGCTATCATTCCAAGGAGATAGGCTGACTTCAAGGCCTTTAGAAAGGAGTTTCTCTCATTCTTATGAGAGAAGGGCGATCCAGGAAGCACCAGTTCCAGGCATAAGAGTGAAAATTAAATGCCCTGAAGGATGGAGAAGTGTTTCCACAAGGTTTGATACAACTGAAAAGAAAAATCAATTTCCTTGCGACACGTTGTATTATTTGGCGAATCCAGAAAGTAACCGATATATCGGAATTCTGGAGATTGGAAGTTTTGAAATCCAAGTAGAAGGCCAAGCCGGACAAGAAGCTGATGTCCTGATCTTAGGACGTAATTTCCTTGACAAATATCAGCCATGGTCATGGAAAGCAAGTGGAATGGAGATCACAATTGGAAACAAAAGATTGGTGATCTAATGACAAGTCCATTCTCGATATACATCTCTGTAGGGATGTTATACGAGAAATTCAAAGCAGAATATTTTGCTGCTTATATCGATTCAGGAGCAGGAATCTGTACATCAAAGCGAGGAGTCTTTCCAACAGAAGTGGAAGATGAACTACCTCGAATTGCGGGAAGGGATTTCTCAAAGAAAATTTTGCTTCTATCAAAAGGAGTAAAACAAACAGAAATATTGATCGGCGGAGCATGACAAACACCTTGGTACAAGGTTAAGACTCCACCTATCTATTTTCATGATACAGGAGCAGATATTTTGTTCGGAAACAATTTTCTGCAAACCTTCAAAAGGTATACACAGGACAATGAAGCCAGACGACTTGTGTTCACAACCAATTGTGACCACAAAATCATTGTGCAAAGGCTCGAAGGAGCTTTTAATCGTTTAATGCCAGTCCAATTCCGCAGCAAGCGTGGTGATGATGGCAGACTCCGGAGACCACAAATGAAGGATCCACGGAGATTCAGAGATATTCTGCTCAAATGCAGAATCGAGGGATTCCCAGATCTCTCTGAGGAAGAAACATAGATCCTCAAAGTTTCTTTGATATCACATAAAGATATTAAGGAAGAAGAACAGGTGTCCATAGCCGATGTCAAAAAGAGAATCCAAAAGTGTTATCACGAGGATCCTTTGGCATGGTGGAACAAGAACCAGCTCGAAGCCACCTTGAAAGTTAAAACTGGAAAGGAGCATGAGTTCGTAAGGTTCAGACCTATCTTGATGAACGCTCAAGATCAGCAGGATATGAGGAGTATAATCAAGGAGCACCTTGATTTAAAGTTGATTGAACCGGGGAATTCTCCTTACAGCAGTCCTGGATTTCTGGTGAGAAATCATGGGGAGATCAAACGAGGAAAACCAAGATTGGTCATTAATTACAAAGGGATTAATGACATTCTTGAGTTCGATGGATATTTCATCCCGAGCAGAGAACACCTTATCAACTGCATCAGAAGTGCAAAGGTATTCTCAAAGTTTGATTGCAAATCAGGATTTTACCAGATTCGCATGGAGGAAGGGAGTAAGAAGTTCACAGCCTTCTCAACTCCACAAGGACACTATGTCTGGAATGTCATGCCAATGGGGCTAGCCAACGCGCCTCAGATATTCCAAAGGAAGATGGATAATCTTTTCAAAGATTATTCTTCATTAATGTTTGTTTATATTGATGATATTCTTATTGCATCAAAAAACATTCATGAGCATGTCAGGCATCTGGAGATCTTTGCAGATGTGTGTCAACAAGAAGGACAAGTGCTGTCTGAAAAGAAGGCAGTCGTGGCAACCCAGAAGATGGAGTTTCTGGGAATTGAGATCGATGAGTCTGGGATAATTCTACAAAACCATATTGTGGAAAAAGTCCAGAGCTTTCCAGAAAATCTCAAGGAAAAGAAGCAGCTTCAAAGTTTTCTTGGAGTTGTAAACTTTGCAGGGATGTTCATCCAAAACCTTGCAGAGCATAGAAAGATCTTCAGTCCACTACTGAACAAAGATGTTCCATTCATATGGAAGGAGGAGCATTGCGAAGGCATGAAAAAGCTGAAAGAGATTTGCAAAAATCTCCCAAAGCTTTCCATACCACAAGATGAGGACGATCTAGTCCTCTACACAGATGCGAGTGACTTCTGGTGGGCAGCCGTGCTCACTAAGATCACCCCTTATGGAGAGGAACCATGCAGATACTGTAGTGGTCTCTTTTCCGACAGTGAAGCTGTGCGATGGCACATCAACGAGAAGGAATTCTATGCAGTTAGAAAGGCGTTCAAAAAATGGCCGCTATTCTTACTTGCTAAGAAATTTGTTTTGAAAGTTGATAACACTAACGTTAAAGCTTTCTTAACCAAGAAAATTGAATCTAAACCTGAAAATGCTAGATTACTTAGATGGCAAGCTGAATGCCAATATTATGATTTTAATATTGTCATTTTGAAATCTGATGATAATGTTCTTGCAGATTTCTTAACAAGGGATGGAGCCAACTGAGGTTGACGCCATCATCATAACCAGAGGCAGCTCCAAGACAATATGGAGTTGCTACAACAAGAGTGGCAAGAGTGTGTACTCCATGCCAAACAAGCTGGAAGGATGCAGAAGGCTGATGAAGCCAAAGTATCTGACCGTATACAAGAATGTATTAAGAAGATGATAAATCTTCATGATACAATCCACAAGCCGCTCTTGCACGGGATCAGGGCTCCCCTGATCGAAGCAGGCATTACCATACCGGCCGGATTACCGGTAGCAGGGGATTCAAGTACCCCTAGCACAAGTTCTGAGGCTAAGGTGTCAAAACCGGATCCTCAAGAAAAAGATGTTGCTACGGCTTCACCGCCCGAACCAACATGTCAACCCTCCACCTCTGGGGTAAAAGAGGGAGAGATCAATCTTAGGCCATTGACAGGCAAATCTAAGGTTGATATTAACACTATTGAAATTTCTCCTGTTTGGCAGTTGTACCAGTCCAAATGGGAAAAGCTCAATACCAGGAAGGGTATTAATCCGGGATATAGTCGGGTTGATGTCGGAGGAAAATATCCTCGTACCTGGATGACCACTGGAGCCAATCCTTAGGAGGTCAAGGAGTGGTATGAATTTGGGGCGTTAACCTTAGTTTATACTATATCGCTAGCATTTAGCGAAATCAAGGGTCTACCAAGGTAGATCCAAGAGACAGTCTATGATGCCTGGTCGAACAATCCGTCCCTTAACAGGGGAGATGTTCTGGAATTGTATTTTCTCAGTGCAGCACCAGAACCCGCAGGAAAGGGAAATCACGAAGCTTTTCATTTCATTAAGCTTCGGAGACCCGATACGGAGGCCTTAAACCGGATTAAGGCACCAGATCACCAAGTCTCCATTGTCACCACTTTTATGGAGGATCAAATCTCCACAAGGCGTGCATGGGGATTATGGGTCTGTCTCACGGAGATGGACAAAGTAAAGTATAAATTCAAGTTCTCTCATAATTCAGGACTTGGATCGTTCTTGTTAAATACCATGACAGGAACAACTACAAGCTTCGTCGAGAAGGCCTTTGAAGAAAAGAGGCAGACACTCTGGCGCAACAAGATGGCGGGAAGAAAAGAAACCTGTCACAAGTTCTGCAATATGGCTCACCTAGGCCATTGGGTGGATCACATCTGCGCGGAGTGTCCCACGCAGAAGGAACCGGAGTTCGAAAAAGGCTTCCTCCCGAAGCCTAACAAGAAGAAGTTTCGGTCCGACGAATATGAGGAGTACAAGACTCCACGCGGACGAGCACCTCGGGCACCAAAAAAATAAGAGGCCCGACAAAGAAAAGAGAGTCATGTGACTCAGGACAAGAGGACCACCCACTAAAAGAGAAACGACGAAAGTGGGTGGAAAATAAAGCAGACCAACTACCCACTTGCAGAAGTGAGTAATTCTACAAGAGCTCCACTCATCAGAAGAAGACAAAGGATGGTGGAAACATGGCCCCTCCACAGCATTATCAGCTGAATAATGGAATGAGGGACCACGAAGGCATGTGAAGGCATAGCTGGTGTCGGCAATTATTGTCGACAAAAGAAGGTGGCTGTCACTATCCAAGTTAGCTGGCCACGAAGAAGGAATCCAAGGCCAACTACCAAGCAATTATAAAGGGCATCAGACCTCTATAAAATCCCGAGCTCTGGAGAGGAAGAGATCATCGAGAATTTCACAACTCTTTCACACAACACACTCTCTCTCTCTAGAATTTATCTTTGTAATTTTAAATTTTCTGTTTTTCAAAGTTTTTCAATTTTAGTTTTAGTTCTTTTAAATTTTATGTATACAACTATTATCTACTGATGAGTAGCTAAACAAGTTTGTCTCCTCCCTGGGGGATGTTTTATGAAATAAATTAAGTATTTTATAATTCCTCTATAAACGCTTTGTTTTCGCTCAACTTTCCGGTTTAGTAAAAAAATTTCTTTCATTTATCAACAAAGTATTATACGTCGGCACTTAGTGAAGGAGGAAGGTTGCAACCATCTCTTGCGAGTGCGTGGTTGGACGGAGCTTTGGGGGCAGACGGTCCGTAAAACGCAACAAGCACTGACTCCTGAAGAAGACCAGTCGACTAAAGGTATAATGTTGGTTTATGTTAAGATTAATTTTGAAGTGTTACGGAAGCATGTTAGGCCTGATAAGTCTTCACCGACTATTTCCAATTTGAACATTGAATTGTATTATGATGAATTATTAGAGGATTTGTTAAAGGGTAGTTTTGTCATTAATTATGAGTTGGATGAGTTTGATATGCATTTTATGAAAGTGGGTATTTTTGATAGATAAGTTATAGAGGTAGGTATTTTAAATTTTGACCCATATATATATATATATATATATATATATATATATATATATTTTGAAGTTCGCCGTCATCGCACGGACGGGCGTATTAGAGTGTAATGCCCCAGTTTTCCAAATAATCAAAATAATAAAAAATATTGGGGAAGTTACTTTATTTTTTTTCAAAGGGAATTAACATAGGGCATACATGTAACACATCGTTTCCACATAGCTAAGTTTAGAGTAATTTTGAACTTAGCAGTTAAGATAATTCACGCTCGGAAAAGAAAATGATTTTATTTTAATTCCAACAAAACGATTTACAAAAGCTTTGTAAAATTTTATTTATTTAAATTTTTATGCATTGTATATTTATTTGAATTGAGCATTTGAGCATTTGCACGAGCTATTTATTTAGCGAAGTCCTTAGAGATCATTGCAGTTCCAATAATTCAAAGCAGATAGATTTTACTCCCTCTGTCAACGAAAAAGTGCCCTACTTACCCCTTTTTTTTTGTCCACGAAAAAGTGTCCTGTTTACCTTTTTGTACATTCATACCCTTTACTTTTCAATTTATTTACAACTTATGTCATTAATAAATCCACACTTATATTTAATCTATGCAATTAACACTCACAATTAACTCACTAATAAATCCACACTTTTATTTAATCTATGCAATTAACCCACACAATTAACTCACTAATTAAAACTACGAAACCAACTCCCCCACGCCTAATCAATCCCATTTCCCCCAAAATTAAATTACTCTTTCTCTAAACTCAAACAAGTGGAAGAAATACACACAAACCCTCCAAATTGTATCTACAACCCGATTTAATGGCTTTTGGGCTATGTGTGTTTGTTGATTAGCTCAATGAAATAATAAATATGTTCTGAAAATTAACTCGACTTCACGTGTGAATTCCGCATTACAAGAAATTGAGTTTTTACCCACACATAATAATGTGTGGTAGTTTAGCCACACATAATTTCAAAATGTGTAAGTAATTCACACAAAAAAAATTCATTAGTTATTGACTTTTAAAATGTGTGGCAAAAATATTTTCGTGATATTTATTATTTTACGGTTATTTTTAAGTTTTATTTATGGATAATAAAATTTATTTTTAAATTTGTTGCGCCAACGTGGCAAACTAATAAAAGTTATTAACCACACATAATTCAAAATTATCTATGTGTGGGTAATGAATTTTTATCATTATTTATTCTTGACATGTAAGAAACGTGGGAAAGTATTTTTAGCTACATTTATATTTTGACTTTAATTAATTATTTATGCAAATCTTAATTGATGTTTTACCCACACATAATTATCCACACATATTTTGAAAAATGTGTAGGTGAAACAATTGAAACTTTCAATTATTATTGACATTTAAAATGTGTAGCTATAAATTTATTTGTAACATTTATTATGTGGCGGTAATTCTTTTTTAAGTTTTATTTTATTTAATGAAGTTTATTTTTATATTTGGTGTGCACCCTCTTTTAATTTTTTTAAACCACACATAATATATGTCTGGAGAATAATTTTTATATTTATATTTTAACAAATTAAAGTAAATTTAATTTTATTTTTATATATTAGTGCCAACTAATCAATTGATTTCTCTACAATTGTACAATAAAATAAAAATTAAATAGTCTTTAACATTAAAATAGGCATAAAAAAAACAAGAATGAATATGTTAAAAGAAAACACAACAATTAAAATAGGCATAAAAATTAAATACTAGTCTTTAACATTAAAATCGAACTCAATAAAGAGTAGGATTGTTTAAACTCTCAACAACTAAAAGACAAGAAAATATTAACAAACTAATCAATGTCATTAAAACTACCCCTATTGTAATTTTTACCCCACTCAAAACAATTTTTTTCAGCTTTCTTAGTATCCGTGCCGACACCCAAATGGGGCACTTTTTCGTGGACGGAGGAAGTATTTGTTAAATCATCTCTCTTAATTCACTCGACTCAACAATCCCATCAGCCACCCTCTCTCCAATCAATAGTAGCCATAGCCATGCTTTGTCCTCAACTCCGGTACTCTACTATGAGGGAATGGCGCAATATCAACCTTGCAGAACATCACTCTGCTCATTACTACAATATCAACCAATAAATCCCTCCCCTCATTTCACAAATCAGCCTTGCAAGGGAGAATCCAAATTCATGAATAGAGTATACACAACATTCACCAAATCTCTTCATCACCATTTTAGCAGACCAGCAAAAGATCACGCCCATTCAAGGTTCCATTTTCATTTTGAACTCTATTACTTGCTTCGTCTGTACACGTGAATAAGGCACCTCACATTTTTTTTCTCTTTCTTTCAAATAATCATCTCATTCATTCATGCATATACATATTGTATGCATATATTCATGTGTGCTGTATGAATACAGATTTTCATAATAAATAAGTTTATATTTTGACTTTTAAGAACAGACTATGTTTCTAAATAGTATATCTTTTAAATTGAGATTCAAATCACCAAAGAAAAATCATATCTTGCTGCCATGATGTGAACACAAAAATTTGGGGGAACAGAGGAATGTTGGTTGTGGGTGTATGCTGTCACGGCGGTGGCTGAGATAGAGGAGGAGTGAGAGGCGAGGCGGCGGCCTTGTCGCCGTTATCTGCCGGAGACAGAGAGGAGCGAGGTCGGAGGTGGAGGTGCAGCTTATAGCTGCGTCGTCGTTAGATTTTAGTGAGAGAGTCTGGGGGCTGGTATCGACGGGTGGTAGCAACGGTTGCTACTGTTCGGCCTGGATTGAAGGGAGTTCAGGCGGCGGCGGCTCACCGTTGTTGTCTACCGGAGGACAGAGGGAGAAGAGGGAGATAAGGGAAGAGGCGGCAAGGCGGGATCCTTGTTGATGCAGTCGCCGGGGAAAGAGAGAGAGTCAAGGAATGAGGGAGGTTGGGCTCGGCGGCGGCGGTGCCGCTGCTGTCCAGCCAAGGATGGAGGGAAGTGGAGCGAGAGGGGGATGTGGGTGTGGGTGTCTGTGTGCTGTGTGTTAACCGAGATTGCGAGAGAGAGACAGAGACGAGGGAGAAGGGAGGTCGGAGAGAGAGGAAGCGGCGACCGACGGCTGGTCGCGGCGGCCGGAGTAAGGGAGAAGAGAAGAGAGGAGTGGGCATTTTCTCGTCTGAGTGAGAGAGAAAGAGATTGAGTGGACTTTGAGAGGAAGAGACAGCAGATCCCCTTCTTCTTCAGCGTGAGGTAGAAGAAGAAGAAAAGGGTTTGAGCGTTGGGCTGGGCCTATTTTTATTAATAAGATGGGCCCTATTGTTGTTTAATTAACTTGGGCTGTGCTGATTTTCATTTAAAGGGCTGCACCATTTTATTTAATTAGACTATTATTAGTTTAATTAATTATTTTAAAGATAATTTACATTATTATGTGCATATTTTAAGTAATTACTTATTATATGTTTAAGCATGTCATGAAATTGCATTAACTTTTTGCAATAAAAGTATTTTTGATTTAAATTAGTTTTCATAAATCCAATTATTAAATAAAATCAAGTAAGGATATTGTTGGTGTCATTAACTCAAGAATCGTAGTTTTCAATTATTTATTTATTAAATTTTAAAAATCGGCGTGATGAATCATAGAATGTTAAGAACCTTCACTATGACTTAAGATTAGTTTCACGAGACCTATTAAGGATAGAATTTCTTGTAGGCTTTGTGGACCAAGGAGATTAGCACTGCTTTCCCAAGACAAGTTTATGTGATTATGAATCTTCAGGCTTTGCCTAATCAGGTGGGTTTACTTTCCATGTATAAAGTATGATTGAATTATTAAGCTCTAAATGTTTCAATGAAATGCAAATTATTTATTCAATGAAATGCAAACTGTTTATCCAATAAAATGTTTATGTGGACTCTATTCTGTTTAAGGCTCGCCACAACGAATCAATTGAGGTTCTCTTATGGCATAACACGTTATTTGAGAATTGTATATACTCGTTAGCTGACTCGGTGGGTTGATATCCACCGGGCACTAACTAAGAGGCGTTATAAGGGTGTTTGCTGGATGTGTTCCAGAGCATGTAATGTATTGCCTGCTTGGGTAGCGTCCCGAGGTCAAATGAAACTTGTCTGGGTTACGTCCTCAGTTCAAGTAAAAGGGATAAATGGATCCGACGGTGGCTAAAAGGTCCGGGATCACAGCGAGTAACAGAAAAAAAGTGTGACATGTGCGCACAAATGAAAGAAATGTTTTAACATGCTTAGAAGTTCTTTCAATTTAAAACCTTCTAAGTTATGTCAAGTATGATTGGATAAGCTGCTTTTATAAAAATATGAAATGTTTCAGAAAATGCTTGCCCATTGAGTACATTAGTACTTAGCCCAAAAATACTTTCAAATGTTTTCAGGTTGGTTGGCTGGCCGGTGCTGACGGGATGGAGCTGAGGCTAGGGTTCAATTTCTATTTGGACTTTCGTTGTAGCAATAACTCTTATTTGTCTTTTGTTTTCTCAACGTAAGACTTTCATGTTAGATTTAGAATGACATCTCCCATCGAGCTTAAACACTTAACTCTTAGTTTTATCTTAATGAATGTTGGTTATCAGAAACACAAAACAAAACTTGTGATCCATAGGGGACTAGCCCAACTTGTTATTTTATATTTCGGGTTCAATAAGGATTTTTCCTTATGTTATTCTTATAAAATGGTTGCACATCGAGTGTATTTATTCCTTTAAGAATTGAGGTGTGACAATATATTTTCCAAACCTATTAATTCCAATGGATCATAAGTTTAGTTTCAAAACTGTAACACCCCGCATTTTTTTTCCTTATTATAAGTACCTTGTGTTTTAAGAGTACTGAGATATAAAAATAAGCTATTGATGAGATGAGATTTCTAATGGTTGAGCTATTATATTTTCGATGATGGAATTAGAGAGTGAAATACTTTGAGGAAATAAAGAAGTATAGAGATGATGGTTGAACGAGGATGAAGTTAATGATATCTTTTCTTTTGATAGTATGTTAGCCGAGTTCTGGCCTTGGAGATCTGTTTTGGCCTAAGAGTTTTGCTATGGCTTGCGAGCTCTGCTCGGGATGCGGGCTCTGGAATGCCATAGGTGAGGCGATACCTATGGAAATGCCAGAGGTGAGGCAATTCCTCTGGAATGCCATAGGTGAGGCCATTCCCTATGGAATGCCATAGGTGAGGCCATTCCCTATGGAATGCCATAGGTGAGGCCATTCCCTATGGAATGCCATAGGTGAGGCAATTCCTATGGAAATGCCAGAGGTGAGGCAATTCCTCTGGAATGCCATAGGTGAGGTCATTCCCTATGGAATGCCATAGGTGAGGCGATTCCCTATGGAATGCCATAGGTGAGGCAATTCCTCTGGAATGCCATAGGTGAGGTCATTCCCTATGGAATGCCATAGGTGAGGCCATTCCCTATGGAATGCCATAGGTGAGGCGATTTCCTATGGAAATGCCAGAGGTGAGGCAATTCCTCTGGAATGCCATAGGTGAGGTCATTCCTCTGGAATGCCATGGGAGAAGCGATTCCTATGGAATTGCCATAGGTGAAGCCTTTTCCTCTGCATTGGTAGAGAAATCACCATTTCTCTGCTCTGGTGCGGAACTAACTTTAGAGAGAGAGAAGTCAAAGCAAGTGGATAAGCATAGTTATCGGATAAGATATTTTATGCAAGTGGATAATTAAGCATGTGTTATTTATCCAATACTTGTTGGCTAAGTAAATGGGGTTATATATATATATAACACCTTTCTCTTTCATCCCCCATAACAGACGTCCCTTTCCTCTCTCTCCTCTCTCTTCTCTCTCTCCTCTCTCGACTGTCATTACCAACGCCATTGATGAGCTGGTAAAAAGCTTCGTAAGCTACGTGTATCCCATAACCACCGATTAAATCTAGCTAAAAACACTCGTAAATCCATAGAACAAGAGCTCGGGTGAAGGTTCGAGCTAGGAGTCAAGGAAGAGGAGTTATACTTTTTGTTACAGATCATAAGAGTAAGCTTCTAAACACATGAATTTACTTATATCTAAGCTTTATGAGCATGTAAATAGAGGATCAAAGCATGAAAACATCACCTTATCTTTTCTTTGTAATTTTCGAAAAATACTAGGGTTGGAAGTCTTCTAAAATTTTGTCGTCTTCTAACTAGTATATGCATGCTATTAAGGAGTTAATTATTGGTCTTTGAGTGAAAAGCATGTTTTGGTTTTGAGATATGGTTTATAAAGATGTTGGTTGTGTGATGTTGGAAAGTTGAAGTTCATGAAGAAAGTAAGGGCTTAAGTATAAAAAAATGAGCTTATGAGATTGAAGTTATGATTGTTGATGGATTAAAATGATGATTAGAAATGTTTAAAAATGATTATGATGAATTGGGTTGACAAGAAAATAAAGTATGCTTGGCTATATGCTTAAAATGGACTAGGTTGATGAGATAATTGGCTAGCTCTTAAGCTACTGACTTGATTGAATTAGACAGGGTTATTGATACCCAAAAACCTTGAAATTTTTATGGTATATATATATAAGTGTTAGGAACGTTCATGTACAATTTGAGGTCTTTTGGACATCATTTGATACCCTTTTAAATTATGAGTCTCCAACTGCAACTTTCTACCGGAAGTGTGGAAGAAACTGATATTAGAGTCACTTTTCCAGTAGCTTATTCTAAGTTTATGGTTTCCAAATTTTTATATGAACAAGGTGAGTATGTTAGCTAGCTACCCATAAAAGTTTAAGTCTTTTTGACAAGATCTACTATTTTTCTAAAATCAAAACTTTCAGTTGCACAAAACTGTCGAATATGGTAGACTGTAGGAAAATGATCATATCTCCTAAACCACATAGAGTTTTTCAACCTACTTTTTTTTTAAATGAAACTCGACGTTAAGAGGTTTCAAATGATATGAGTCCCAAACCCAGGAGAGTTCCGAGGTAAAGCAGTTTATTACTTGAAGTTGGGACAGAGTATATGAAGTCAAGTATGGTTCTTCACAATTACACCTACCTTTGATTTAGTAAATTGCATGTGTAAATGGAGATAATTACACACCATAGTAATTCATAAAAAGGCTAATGGAGTATATATGTTTAAATATGTATATAGATGTAATACTTTTCCGAGATAGATTTACTTAACCAAATTTGGTTCTCTTGAGATTTTTAACCACATGGTGAAGTCATTAAGCATTATGTGAGTTATCTGATATTAAAGAAGGTGTTATAACATTATAACTTTGGTATGTGATTGTTATATGGGTTTGAGTATCTAGAAGTCGTTCTTTAAGGAACAGATTAGACTTAAAATTTTGGTGATATGTTGAAAATAAAAATGATGAATATTTAGAATTTATTATAAGAGAGTTTGTTACGAAGAGTGATTAGTTACAAGGGAACAAAGGAAGACTACTACTTAGATAAGAATAGTAAACCTAGTGAGGATTTGTCTAATTGACGTTTATTTTATTACATGATCGTCTATGCCAACGATGATATCTGAAGACGCGAGTCAAGGGCATAAGTAGGATTTCTCCGAAGTACTAGTACCAAAGCTAAGATTTTCAGGTGGGCATTACTTTCTAATACTCCTATTACTGGCTTTCTAAATGATGATTATGATGATGTTTATAAGTTTTAAGATGATTTGAGATAAATTGATGTTTGAACTAATTAACTTGCCGAGTTTTGATGACGACGAGCCTGTACGTTACCCTCTACTGATGAGATGAGACGATTTCGGGTCCTGCCAAAGGCAGGATTGTGTACACAGAGGTAACCGTGAGCTGTATACCGGGTTGGCCGGTCAGAAATGACTGTGAGCCGACTGTCAGGTCGGCCGGTTACGGTGCTTGAGAAGGAGGCCTACTTCTCAGTACCATGATGATGATGATGAGTTGTAGAAGTGGTACTACATGCTAAGTATTTGTGACTGCAGTCTATTTTTCATTACTTTATGATGCTTATAATTTATCAATTGCTTACACAGGTTCTTTTAAAGAAAAACCCCTGTGTGATGTATAAATGGCAAGTTAAATGTATAGCTCTAAGAGCGAGATTGTTTATTTTCGGCTTATGTCCACTGAGTATTTTATACTCAGCCCTGCATGTATTTCTAAATGTGCAGGATGAGCAAGGAGAGAGATTGGGGATTCGCTGGAGGGCTGTTGTTCATAGACGACCCTTTTGAGTATCGTATTTTACTACTATACGGATGTGCGAAGACTATGCTCTTGAAACTTAATTAGGATTGTTACTCTCAGCTATATGTCTTCATACATATAGTCTGATCACGTTTTGCTGTGCTACTCTGAGCAATATGAATCATTGTAAATATTTAGCTATACTCCCTTTGTTTTTGTTGACTAGAACCTTGATACATTTGAATAAGTGAAGCCGATAATGTTTCTATTAAGTTTGATGATATTTTAATTGTTTCAACTTGAATTATTAGTAGCTTCCGCTTGATGAGTCTTTCAGATTCCCTTGTTCTACACTATCATTTTATTAGTCGTATCGATACCCAATCTACGCTATCACTGGCTAGATGTCGGGCTGCGACAGAGTGGTATCAGAGCAGGTCGTCTGCTCTGAGTTTCATTCTTGATTAAGTTCAAACTCCTTGATTGAGTTAAAACTCCACGATTAAGCCAAATTCTTGATTTCAACTATCCTTGAGGTGAGTAAATCTTTTGAACTCATTTACTCATAAGACGAAGTCCTACCTTGAGAATGAGTCTAGCCTACCTTGAATCCTTAGGCTATAGTGAAAATAAGTTTGAGAGTAAGTCTAAAACAACACCTCAGCGCCCCATCTCCTCCGGCTTAACGAGGTAAGAGTTATTACTTATGTACTGTTTTATGTTGAATATGAATATTGATAGTGATGAACTAACGAGATTTGTAATGTTTTGATGGATGGAACTGCTTGAGGTGATGGAATATGATGTGAGCCAGTGGTTTTGGAATAAATGGAGAAATTTTGAGGCTAGAATAGCCAATGCACCACCGTACCAAGCGAGATTGAGTATGTCATTGTTTGAGATATATCAAGTAAGTTCTTTATCCTTGATGTGATAGAAGTTAAAATTTTTTTTTTTCAGGATGCAACGACATTTAGAAGAGATGATGTGTCGATGGTTCCGAGATATTAGGCCGCAGGAGGGTGACACGTTGGGTGAGTTTGTAGCACACTACCATAGACGATGGCTAGAGACTACCGCATATGGGATTGATGACGCGACAACTATCACCCTTTTGATTCCACTGTTACCACCTGGATGGCAGGATTGGGCGGCTTCACTGGTGCCGCAGTGTGTCGTTAGGGATGAGTATGGACGATTCGAGCGTGCAGATTTTAGGGGTTTTGTAGCGACGATTAGTCACCGTTACTTTATGTTTGATGATCCCCCATCACCACCATATGATGCACCCCCTCCTCCGACAGATCCTTTTTCGATCTTACCTGCACCCCCAGTTGATGAGGTTCCGTATATTCCGGAGCCATTTGTGCCTGATGAGGCCATTGCATTTGAGCCTATTGTCCCGGATTCTGCTGTTCCGGAGTCGGGTATTCTGCAGACTGGATCGCCATATATGGATTTTGATCCATTTCATTACTTGACACTGATACCCTTTCCCAGTGCTGATCTGCCTCTTTGGGAGCCGGCCCCAGCGACAGCGCCATTGTTATTACCTCCTACAGAGATTTTACCACCTATTCCATCTCCGATGCCTTGGACCGAGTATGTGCCTTTTGACCCTTATCCGAGGGTTACTCCTCTACCTGAGCCTGGCACCTTTGAGTTTCAGCTTTACATGCATCCTATTCTATACCCACCATCCAGAGATGCACAGGAGGGACCGTCTCGTCCGATTCCGATTGATAGTGATGATGAGGACCCAGACGAGGAGACGCCAGAGATGACAGTGGGGCATGGACAGACCCGACCACTACGACGTCGGACCACTGTTGATGGAGTCGATGTATGGGAGCCTATTCCGGAGCCACCTGTTTGTTATCCGATGGTAGACACAGATGTGGAGGATGAGACAGAGGATGATGATGATAGTGAGGAGACTGAGCCTAGTGAGGATGAGGAGATTGAGCCCAGAGAGGATATGACAGTAGATGATGCGGGAAGTAGAGTATCCGGAGATGCTTTCGGTGGGACTGGATGGGTCTGAGTGAGAGTAGCTACATATGATGATGGGATGGAGATGCTTATATGTAGATAGATGTATATAGATAGAGATGCATAGTATAGTGTGTATATCGGTATCTAACATATATAGATGCTTAGTACGTATGACGACCGTTTTGATGGAGCGTCATAGTATGTATTAGGGACTTTTTGCTGTATATATCCCATTTTGTAAAAGTCCTCGTAAGAGGCAATTTTCATAAATATATGATGATGACCCGAGGGTCTTTTATAAATAAGAGTTTTATTTTATGTTTTCATATTATGTAGATAAATACAAAAAGAGGTTTCCACTAAGAGATGTAATGTTATAGAAGTAATATGATGTTAAGTAAGAACCCTAAGATTGGTGTTTTAGAAGAACTAGTTTTAAGAGCTGACATATGTTTTCTTTTTAAGAATGCCGCCAAGAAGAAGATATAGAAATCAAGAAGAAGAAGAGGAGGAACAACGAGAACCTACGCCACCACCACCCCCTCCACAGCCAGAAAGAAGAATAGAAGAACTCTTTTTGAGGCAAAATCCACCTACCTTTAATGGGTCTGGAGATCCTGCGGAAACTGAAGAATGGATAAGGAGTATGGAGCGAATCTTTAGATTTCTGCGATGTGATGATCTCGAGCGTCTTATGTGTATGTCGTATCAGCTTAAAGGGTCAGCGGATTTCTGGTGGGAAGCGAAGCAGAAAACCATGACCCCAGAACAAATGGCTGCTCTAACCTGGGAGCAATTTAAGATAGCGCTGTGTGAAAAATATGTGCCGCGAAGCTATCGAAAGAAGAAGGAAACGGAATTTGTAAATCTGAGGCAGGGAAACAAAACAGTCGCTGAGTACGATCGTCTGTTTTGTGATTTGGCTCGATATGCACCATATCGAGTAGATACGGACGAGAAGATGTCAGAGCTATTTTGCTCTGGACTAAAACAAGAGATACGAGTTGTCTTGGCAAGTCAGAGTGCGTTGTCATATGCTGAAGCTTTAAATCGAGCACTGGACATGGAACTGGCAATGCAGCCAGAAAAGACGAATCAAATTCCTGTGCCTCAGTCGAACCCGAACCCTCAAAAGGGAAATCAACCATTTTCAGGACAGGGACAGAAAGGAAAGAGGAAATGGGAAGACCGAAGTCAAGAATTTAAAAAGCCATGGCAGTACCAGAATGCACCACCACATTTTCAAAACAGAGATAAGCGACCTTATGTTGGACCTCCGGCAACACCACAAGGACCTCGAGGGATACCACCTTGTCCGAAATGTAACAAGCTACATTTGGGAGAATGCAAGATCGGAACGAACAACTGCTATACGTGTGGAAGGGCAGGACATTATTCTAATCAATGTCCCAATCGTCAGCAAAGTGGAGGCGGAGGGCGACCAAAACAGTTCCAGCCACAGCTTAGGGCTATGGAAGGACATCTACCGTTACCACCGCCACAGCGCCAACAACAAGCTTACCGACCACATCAGGCGGGAAGACGACCTCTAGCCCCGCAGGCGAATCAGCGACATCACCAGAGGGTGTTTGCCATTGATCAGAAAGCAAAGAATGGGAATCAAGGAAATTTAGCAGGTATGGGTGAGTTAAAAGGAGTACCCATAGTAATACTGTTTGATACTGGAGCTTCGCATTCTTTTATCTCCATTCCGTGTGTGGATACGTTAGAACTGAACGTAGAACCTGCTCCACAACATCTAAGGGTAACCACTCCCATAGGCAGAACTTTTACGGTTTCACGTGTGTGTCCTAACTTAGAATTTAAGTTGGGATCAATACAGCTTAAGGCTAGAAACCTGAGGGTAATGCCTATGTGGCATTTGGACATCATATTGGGAATGGATTGGTTAGAGGAAAACCACGCGATGATACAATGCAAGGATAGACGCATATCATTTCAACCTCCCGGCCAAGAGTCTACCTCTTTCATTGGCATTGAGAGGAAATGGAAAAAGACGCCAATCATCTCAGCGCTACAAGCCAAAAAGCTTTTGGAAAGGAATGATACAACTGCTTACGTTGTATACATAAATCAAAACGAGGAATCCAAGGCAAACATCGACGACGTGTCAGTCGTGCGGGAGTACCAAGACGTTTTTCCTGAAGCCTTGCCAGGATTACCACCTGATCGACAACTCGAGTTCACGATCGACCTTGAGCACGGAGCCGCGCCAATATCAAAAGCACCTTATAGAATGGCACCGGCAGAGTTACAGGAGTTGAAGCTGCAACTACAAGAATTGTTGGACATGGGTTTCATTCGACCCAGTGTTTCCCCATGGGGAGCACCAGTTCTTTTCGTCAAGAAGAAAGATGGCAGCTTGAGGTTATGCATCGATTATCGTGAGTTGAATAAGGTGACGCTAAAGAACAAGTATCCGTTGCCCCGGATAGATGACCTATTCGACCAACTACAGGGAGCAAATACTTTTTCGAAGATTGATTTAAGATCGGGATACCATCAATTGAAAATACGGTCAGAGGATATTCCGAAAACGGCATTTCGTACAAGATATGGACACTATGAGTTTATAGTGATGCCTTTTGGACTAACGAATGCCCCTGCTGTGTTCATGGATCTCATGAACCGAGTTTTCCACGAATACTTAGATAAGTTCGTGGTAGTCTTCATCGATGATATCTTGATTTACTCGAGGAGTAAACAGGAACATGAAGAACATCTAAGGATCGTGTTAGAAAAATTGCGAGCTGAGAAACTTTACGCCAAGTTTAGCAAATGCGAGTTCTGGCTTAAAGAAGTCAATTTTCTAGGCCATATCGTTTCTGCAAGAGGGATTGAGGTAGATCCAACAAAAGTACAGGCGGTACAAGAATGGAGATCACCAACTACGCAGCATGAAATACGCAGTTTTCTAGGGTTAGCAGGTTATTATCGACGATTCATTGAGGGCTTTTCAAAAATAGCTAAGCCAATAACGCACCTGCTAAAGAAGGATGTCAAGTATGAGTGGACTGACACATGTGAGCGAAGTTTCCAGGAATTGAAGAAGAGACTCACCACTGCTCCAGTGCTAGCTGTTCCAAGGGCAGATAAAGAGTACGCTGTCCACACGGATGCGTCAAAGAATGGTCTAGGATGTGTACTTATGCAAGATGGAAAAGTGATAGCTTATGCATCACGACAACTTAGACCACACGAGATGAATTATCCAACGCATGATTTAGAATTAGCAGCAGTGGTGCACGCATTGAAGATATGGAGACATCATCTTTATGGAGTACGGTGCGAAATATACACCGATCATAAAAGTCTTAAATATTTCTTCGAGCAAAAGGATCTTAATATGCGACAGAGAAGATGGCTCGAGTTAGTAAAAGACTATGATTGTGGGATTAATTATCACCCTGGAAAGGCTAACGTTGTAGCTGACGCTTTGAGTAGAAGTAATCAAGTAGAATTGGGATTTCTCCTTACCCAAGAAAAGGACTTGATAAAAGAATTTGAGAGGATGAAAATAGAAGTTATATTACCACCACAAACGACAGAGGTTGTATTGGCCACATTGAGTATTGCACCGGATTTGCGATCAAAGATTATCGCGGCGCAGCGAGAAGATGAGAAAATGGAGAAATTGCGTGTGAAGATTCGAACTGAGAAAATGGAAAGTTATCAAGAAGCGGCAGACAATGCCATCTTATACGAAAGAAGATTGTGTGTGCCTGATAAAGGTGAGTTGAAGAATGAAATTTTGAGCGAAGCTCATGACACTCCCTACACCGCACACCCAGGAAGCACGAAGATGTACCAAGATCTGAAAACTCGGTTTTGGTGGGAAGGAATGAAGAGAGAGATAGCAGTTTTCGTAGAAAAATGTTTGGCATGTCAACAAGTAAAAGCACTACACCAAAGACCCTATGGCAAACTACACCCATTAGAGATTCCCGAGTGGAAGTGGGATCACATAGCTATGGATTTTGTCACTGGGTTGCCAAAGTCGAAAAGAGGTAACACAGCCATTTGGGTAGTTGTTGATAGATTGACAAAGAGTGCCCATTTTGTACCTATCTCGATTACTTATGGATCTGACAAGCTAGCTCAGATCTATGTTCGAGAGATAGTACGACTGCATGGAGTACCGTTGACGATCACATCCGACAGAGATTCCAAATTTACCTCACGGTTTTGGATAAGCATGCAGAAGGAGTTGGGTACTAAATTGAATTTTAGTACAGCTTTTCATCCTCAAACAGACGGACAATCTGAAAGGACTATACAAGTTCTGGAAGATATGATCCGAACTGTTGTGCTAGACAAAGGGACCCAATGGGAACAAGTTTTGCCCTTAATTGAGTTTGCTTATAATAATAGTTTCCAGTCAACTATTAACATGGCGCCATATGAAGCCTTGTATGGGAAGAAATGTAGATCTCCGCTCTATTGGGACGAAGTAGGAGAAAGAAAGGTACTTGGACCTGAAGCAGTAGAAGAAATGATTTCTACTGTGCGACAGATTCGTCAGAGAATCAAGGAGGCCCAAGATCGTCAAAAGTCCTACGCAGATACTAGAAGAACGGAGATTCATTTCGATGTGGGAAATAAAGTTTTTCTGAAAGTTTCCCCATCTCGAGGAGTGCATCGATTCGGTGTGAAGGGAAAGCTCAAACCGAGATACATAGGACCGTATGATATACTAGAGAAAGTAGGCCCCGTTGCTTACAGACTTGCGTTGCCACCACACTTCGCAAACGTCCACGACGTTTTTCATGTATCTCAACTGAGGAAGTACGTGTTTGATCCAAAACACGTCATTCACCAAGAAGAAGTATCCTTGGAACCAGACTTGAGCTATGAGGAGAGGCCAGAAGTTATTCTGGATAGAAAGATACAGCAGTTGCGAAACAAATCAATTGCTTTGGTGAAGATCCAATGGAGACACCATGGCCAAGAAGAAGCAACTTGGGAACTTGAGCAGAAGATGAAGGAGAAGTACCCCGAGCTTTTTCCCGAAGGTAAATAACATAAATTTCGGGACGAAATTTTTTTTAAGGGGGGTAGGATGTAACACCCCGCATTTTTTTTCCTTATTATAAGTACCTTGTGTTTTAAGAGTACTGAGATATAAAAATAAGCTATTGATGAGATGAGATTTCTAATGGTTGAGCTATTATATTTTCGATGATGGAATTAGAGAGTGAAATACTTTGAGGAAATAAAGAAGTATAGAGATGATGGTTGAACGAGGATGAAGTTAATGATATCTTTTCTTTTGATAGTATGTTAGCCGAGTTCTGGCCTTGGAGATCTGTTTTGGCCTAAGAGTTTTGCTATGGCTTGCGAGCTCTGCTCGGGATGCGGGCTCTGGAATGCCATAGGTGAGGCGATACCTATGGAAATGCCAGAGGTGAGGCAATTCCTCTGGAATGCCATAGGTGAGGCCATTCCCTATGGAATGCCATAGGTGAGGCCATTCCCTATGGAATGCCATAGGTGAGGCGATTCCCTATGGAATGCCATAGGTGAGGCCATTCCCTATGGAATGCCATAGGTGAGGCAATTCCTATGGAAATGCCAGAGGTGAGGCAATTCCTCTGGAATGCCATAGGTGAGGTCATTCCCTATGGAATGCCATAGGTGAGGCGATTCCCTATGGAATGCCATAGGTGAGGCAATTCCTCTGGAATGCCATAGGTGAGGTCATTCCCTATGGAATGCCATAGGTGAGGCCATTCCCTATGGAATGCCATAGGTGAGGCGATTTCCTATGGAAATGCCAGAGGTGAGGCAATTCCTCTGGAATGCCATAGGTGAGGTCATTCCTCTGGAATGCCATGGGAGAAGCGATTCCTATGGAATTGCCATAGGTGAAGCCTTTTCCTCTGCATTGGTAGAGAAATCACCATTTCTCTGCTCTGGTGCGGAACTAACTTTAGAGAGAGAGAAGTCAAAGCAAGTGGATAAGCATAGTTATCGGATAAGATATTTTATGCAAGTGGATAATTAAGCATGTGTTATTTATCCAATACTTGTTGGCTAAGTAAATGGGGTTATATATATATATAACACCTTTCTCTTTCATCCCCCATAACAGACGTCCCTTTCCTCTCTCTCCTCTCTCTTCTCTCTCTCCTCTCTCGACTGTCATTACCAACGCCATTGATGAGCTGGTAAAAAGCTTCGTAAGCTACGTGTATCCCATAACCACCGATTAAATCTAGCTAAAAACACTCGTAAATCCATAGAACAAGAGCTCGGGTGAAGGTTCGAGCTAGGAGTCAAGGAAGAGGAGTTATACTTTTTGTTACAGATCATAAGAGTAAGCTTCTAAACACATGAATTTACTTATATCTAAGCTTTATGAGCATGTAAATAGAGGATCAAAGCATGAAAACATCACCTTATCTTTTCTTTGTAATTTTCGAAAAATACTAGGGTTGGAAGTCTTCTAAAATTTTGTCGTCTTCTAACTAGTATATGCATGCTATTAAGGAGTTAATTATTGGTCTTTGAGTGAAAAGCATGTTTTGGTTTTGAGATATGGTTTATAAAGATGTTGGTTGTGTGATGTTGGAAAGTTGAAGTTCATGAAGAAAGTAAGGGCTTAAGTATAAAAAAATGAGCTTATGAGATTGAAGTTATGATTGTTGATGGATTAAAATGATGATTAGAAATGTTTAAAAATGATTATGATGAATTGGGTTGACAAGAAAATAAAGTATGCTTGGCTATATGCTTAAAATGGACTAGGTTGATGAGATAATTGGCTAGCTCTTAAGCTACTGACTTGATTGAATTAGACAGGGTTATTGATACCCAAAAACCTTGAAATTTTTATGGTATATATATATAAGTGTTAGGAACGTTCATGTACAATTTGAGGTCTTTTGGACATCATTTGATACCCTTTTAAATTATGAGTCTCCAACTGCAACTTTCTACCGGAAGTGTGGAAGAAACTGATATTAGAGTCACTTTTCCAGTAGCTTATTCTAAGTTTATGGTTTCCAAATTTTTATATGAACAAGGTGAGTATGTTAGCTAGCTACCCATAAAAGTTTAAGTCTTTTTGACAAGATCTACTATTTTTCTAAAATCAAAACTTTCAGTTGCACAAAACTGTCGAATATGGTAGACTGTAGGAAAATGATCATATCTCCTAAACCACATAGAGTTTTTCAACCTACTTTTTTTTTAAATGAAACTCGACGTTAAGAGGTTTCAAATGATATGAGTCCCAAACCCAGGAGAGTTCCGAGGTAAAGCAGTTTATTACTTGAAGTTGGGACAGAGTATATGAAGTCAAGTATGGTTCTTCACAATTACACCTACCTTTGATTTAGTAAATTGCATGTGTAAATGGAGATAATTACACACCATAGTAATTCATAAAAAGGCTAATGGAGTATATATGTTTAAATATGTATATAGATGTAATACTTTTCCGAGATAGATTTACTTAACCAAATTTGGTTCTCTTGAGATTTTTAACCACATGGTGAAGTCATTAAGCATTATGTGAGTTATCTGATATTAAAGAAGGTGTTATAACATTATAACTTTGGTATGTGATTGTTATATGGGTTTGAGTATCTAGAAGTCGTTCTTTAAGGAACAGATTAGACTTAAAATTTTGGTGATATGTTGAAAATAAAAATGATGAATATTTAGAATTTATTATAAGAGAGTTTGTTACGAAGAGTGATTAGTTACAAGGGAACAAAGGAAGACTACTACTTAGATAAGAATAGTAAACCTAGTGAGGATTTGTCTAATTGACGTTTATTTTATTACATGATCGTCTATGCCAACGATGATATCTGAAGACGCGAGTCAAGGGCATAAGTAGGATTTCTCCGAAGTACTAGTACCAAAGCTAAGATTTTCAGGTGGGCATTACTTTCTAATACTCCTATTACTGGCTTTCTAAATGATGATTATGATGATGTTTATAAGTTTTAAGATGATTTGAGATAAATTGATGTTTGAACTAATTAACTTGCCGAGTTTTGATGACGACGAGCCTGTACGTTACCCTCTACTGATGAGATGAGACGATTTCGGGTCCTGCCAAAGGCAGGATTGTGTACACAGAGGTAACCGTGAGCTGTATACCGGGTTGGCCGGTCAGAAATGACTGTGAGCCGACTGTCAGGTCGGCCGGTTACGGTGCTTGAGAAGGAGGCCTACTTCTCAGTACCATGATGATGATGATGAGTTGTAGAAGTGGTACTACATGCTAAGTATTTGTGACTGCAGTCTATTTTTCATTACTTTATGATGCTTATAATTTATCAATTGCTTACACAGGTTCTTTTAAAGAAAAACCCCTGTGTGATGTATAAATGGCAAGTTAAATGTATAGCTCTAAGAGCGAGATTGTTTATTTTCGGCTTATGTCCACTGAGTATTTTATACTCAGCCCTGCATGTATTTCTAAATGTGCAGGATGAGCAAGGAGAGAGATTGGGGATTCGCTGGAGGGCTGTTGTTCATAGACGACCCTTTTGAGTATCGTATTTTACTACTATACGGATGTGCGAAGACTATGCTCTTGAAACTTAATTAGGATTGTTACTCTCAGCTATATGTCTTCATACATATAGTCTGATCACGTTTTGCTGTGCTACTCTGAGCAATATGAATCATTGTAAATATTTAGCTATACTCCCTTTGTTTTTGTTGACTAGAACCTTGATACATTTGAATAAGTGAAGCCGATAATGTTTCTATTAAGTTTGATGATATTTTAATTGTTTCAACTTGAATTATTAGTAGCTTCCGCTTGATGAGTCTTTCAGATTCCCTTGTTCTACACTATCATTTTATTAGTCGTATCGATACCCAATCTACGCTATCACTGGCTAGATGTCGGGCTGCGACAAAAACTCTGAAAACAATTGAGGAAAACATTCAAGTAAAATGGTGGAATGTGCAAATTTATGATTGACACTTGTCAATATAACAACAATAAGTTTATTTGAGTTGAAAGAAATTAAATATAAATAAGATAAGAGTTAGTTCTTTAGCAAAAAATGAAACTGAAGTGGAACCCTAGCCTTAGTCCCGTCAGCACCATTTGCTTGACCTGAAAATATTTTAAAAATAGTTGGGTTAAGTACTAGTGTACTTAATGGACATGTAACTTTTAAAACATTTCACATAATAGTAAAAGCAATTTATCCAATATCTCACCATAACATAGAAGATTTTAAAATAAAAATTCACTTCTAAGCATGTAAAAATATTTTCTCATATACTTGGCGTCAATGTGACAGTCTATTATTACTCGCTGCTATGATTTCGGACCTTATGCCATTAATTGTTGGATCGTTTTTCACTTCTTGGTTGATCCAGGACGCTACTAGGCATATCATAATTCTCATGTGCTTCGTAACGCATTCAAACAAGCACCCTTATAACTCCTCTTAACTTGTTAGCGCACGATGTCGGTCATCCCATTAAGACACTAATCTTGTGTACACAATTTTTATTTAACGTGTTAGCTCAATTTCA
This sequence comes from Salvia miltiorrhiza, assembly GCF_028751815.1. Lineage (NCBI taxonomy): Eukaryota > Viridiplantae > Streptophyta > Magnoliopsida > Lamiales > Lamiaceae > Salvia > Salvia miltiorrhiza. The sequence continues at coordinate 26,082,036 of NC_080388.1, read as the reverse complement.
AATGAGATCTTCAATCGATATAAAATGTGAGCAATAAACAGGATAAATGTAACACCCTAATCTAACTAAAGAATAAAATATAAAAAATATAAATTAAAGAAACTATTTAACGCATAACATCATATAGTAAATAATTTGTGATAATTTCAAAAATTAATCATGTTCAAAAAGAGATATACATTATATATAAATATAAATATTGAATTTAAGGCTATTTAAATTATTGGTCTAATAAATTACAAGAGATCTTTTATTATAAAATAAATTGGGCTCAATATATAATTAAAATATGAGCTCAAATTACTAAATACTCCATCCGTCCCTAAAATAAGTTCCTCTTTTTACTTTTTGGGACGTCCCTCCAAATAAGTTCCTCTTTCTTTCTTTCCATTTTTGGACAACTACCACACCACTAATAATACTTTATTTATTCTTACTTTTCACTTTTCACCACTCTCAATACTAATTATAACACTTTTCATCTTTTCACCACTCTCAATACTAATTATAACATATTTTTCTCCGCTATCAATACACTTGACTACTTTTCCTTAAAACCCGTGCCGTCCCCAAAGAAGAACTTATTTTGGGGACGGAGGGAGTATATAACATCAAATTTCAGCCCAAAATGTCAATTAATCAAATGAAGTCTTAGCCCAACCATTTAAATAAATTAAGCCCATGAAATAGGCCCAATTCACATTTCCTTATTTCTCCTTAAATCTCATTCTCTTTAACTCCACACACACTCACGCCAAACACACAATCACACACTCAGCGCACCCTCTCTCTTTCCCTAGCCTTCTGCCGCCCTCTCTCTTTCCCCGCCTCCCTCTCTCCCTCTTGCCCAGACGGCCCACGGCAAAGCTGACGCAGCCAGTTATATTAAAAGACTACAGACCAGCTTCTGACAACTCATGCCAACTTCTTGAAAATACATTTTATAAAAATGGTTATGACATGTGGCATTGGATGAATAAATTGATTATTAAATAAAAAAATATAGGATTAAATACCAAATACAATCTCGCGGTTGTCCCTTCATGCGCAAAAATAACCCTATGACAATGTAAGTTGTGTTTAATTCCCTAAGGTACCAATTAGTAAATAAACTCGTCCGGTGGCTAAACGGGCGTTTAATTCCATCGAAAAAAATTTATTTTTTAGTTTTAACTTTTAGGGCCTACTTACTATTTAATAGCGGTAGAACTTAATTTTCACTTCACTCACTTCAACAGCTGACAAACCCTTCATTTTGTTCTCTTTTTCTCCACCTGTCGAAGTTTGAAAATCAATCGGTGACTAGTGCCCGGTGACATGCAATGGCTGAAGAAGATAAATGAAAAGAAAGATTAGTAAAATGGAAGAGTTCAATTGATGGATTCTCTGTAATAACCCCACCTTAACTATATTATTATTTGCTAATATATGATTAAGTAGAAATGTACATTCTTAATAAATTAGATATATTTGATTAGTTTACATCGAAGATAGTTACATGTAACATTTGAATTTGTTGAGTATTTAAAGAGTTGAACTATATTACAATTTGTATCTATGGCATCCCAATTATTTTAAGATGGACCAGAATTTTATTTTTAGAGGCCCAAATAGTTTGATTTATTTAGCTAAGTTTTGAGCAACTTAATAAACTCAGTATTCATTTATTTGGGACTAAGAATAGTGAAAAGGCCCAATAATTATTATTTAGGCTAGTTATTACTTGGGCTTTTGTTAATATATGAAAAAGGCCCGAAGCCCAACTTTAAGTATTAATCAGCCTTATTTGCCCAACTTTTCAACAAAAAAAAATTAGAGTATTTAGATTTATGAAAGCAGATTAGCTATTCAGCCAACACGTGGCTTCCAACCTTATACTCAGCTGCTCTTAGACCGACTCAAACCAATTTTAAATGAGTTCCGGTAACTCTGTTTTCCCCATTCTGCCAATTCTAAACCACATCAAGCACTCATCTATCAAACACAATCAATCATCTACAATCAATCATCCCCTCATTCACAACAAATTCAATTCTTCAAGGAGGTAGTATTTCTTTCATACAAATCAATTCCTTATGTATATAACATAAAAAAAATAGAATAGACATTGCTACAACAGATTGTACAAGCATAGTTGCAACACGTCTCTAATTCTAATGTAGTATGCTTCCATACCATCAAATCTCAATTTTTCAGTAATCGAATAAGAAAACAGATTAACTAGAAAAGATAGAGTCTTGAGCGGTAGATGGGCTGCCTTGCCGGAGTCGAATCAACGATATCCTGAAATAGGTGAAAAGTTAGAGACTGATTAACTCAAGGTATTAAAACCAAAAAATAGAAAAAAAGAACAAAAAGAGAAGAAGAATTATAACAGGGGATGGGACGGCAGCACCAGCCGCGAGCCACCGCGGCAGAGGCACAACTGGCGGCAGCAACCGCCGGTGCTGCCCGCGCCACGGTGGTCTGCGGTGGTCGCCAGTAGAAAGAGAGAGAGAGAGAGAGAGAGAGAGAGAGAGTTTGAGCGAGAGAGAGAAATAGAAACTAAGACACAACGAGAGAGAGACGGACAGGCGAGAATGCAGAGCGAGATAGAGGGAGAGAGAGGAGAGCGGGGCAGTGGCCGCCGCAAGCAAGAGGCCAGATGGGGAGATCAAGAGGGTAGAGAGAGACAGATAGATCCTGAGAGAGGGAGAAAGAGAGTTACCTGAGACGGAAAAGGTAGCGGCGCAACGAGTTGGGATGGCGACAGTGGCGGCGAGCCTCGCCGGAGGGCTGAATTTCAGTGGGAAAAAGGGAGGCAGAAACCTTAGGAATTTGGTGGTTCAATCTAGGAGTAAGATAGGGAAAGAAGGACTGGGAAACAAAGGCGCTGGCGTTGCCGCGCCAGAAGCGGCGAGAGGCGGCCACATTCGCCGGAGTGGCAGAGAGGAAGAGAGAGACGACAGAGCGGTGGGAGAGAGAGCGTAGAGGAAGAAGGGAGAGAAAAGGAGATTAATATTTTTTTTAGCCAAAAAAGGAGATTAGTGGCGCGTTCTCTTTGGTTGTAAATTTATCATGGGAAAATGAAGGATAAACAAAATTTCACCCTTTAAATCCTTCATTTCTTTTTCCACATTTCCTATTTGACCCTTACTCATTCCTCATTTACACTACAAATGAGGGATAATATTATCCCTCCAGGGATAATATTATCCCTCATTTGTAGTGTAAATGAGGGATGAGTAAGGATCAAGTAGAAAATGTTTATCTTCTCATGATAAATTTACAATCAAAGAGAACGCACCACTAATCTCCTTTTTTGGCTAAAAAAAATATTAATCTCATTTTCTCTCCCTTCTTCCTCTACGCTCTCCTTTTTAATCCAAACGATTGTTCGGTTGATCTCCATTTTATTTTTTATTTATCATAATTTTATTTTTTATTTATCATACATACTATGCAGTAGAGAATCAGAGACAGAAGGTGTGAAGGGGTCGATAGGGTCAACATGGCGTTTCCCAATATTTATTTATTTGTTGCCGATGAACTTTCAATAATTTTTTAATATTATTCAATATCAAGAAAAATGTACGTGAGGGGCGACGGGCCCAAGGGAGTCAAATGACTATTTTTCAGAAACTCAATTGAATTATCTATTTTACATAAGATGGATTAGAAAGGGCCTTATGGGCGAAGGATTCGACGTTGTAGATTGTGTTTAAGAATTAGGATTCCCATTATGGGCAATATAGGGCATTAGCCTTGTACATGAAAATTTCAGAATTTAGCCCAACAGGGCTAGAGACGATGGCTCTTTGTCATGAAAATTTAGGGCTTAAGTCCAAGGGGGCGATAGAGGCAATAGCTCTTGCGCATGAAAATTTAAGACTTGGCTCCATCAGGGCAATAGAGGTAATCTCCCTTGTGTATGCAGATTTAGGACTTAGGCCCAACAGGGCGATATGGGAAATAATAACCCTTGTGTATGAAAACTTATGACTTTGCCTCATCAGGGCAATAGGGGAAATGACCCTTATGTATGAAAATTTATTACTTGGGTCCAACAGGGCGATAGGGGCAATAATAGCCCTTATGTGTGAAAATTTAAGAATTGGACCCAACAGGGTGATAAGGGCAATAACCCTTGTACATGAACATTTAGGATTTTGGTCCATCAGGGCGATAGGGGCAATAGCCCTTATGTGTGAAAATTTAAGAACTGGACCCAATCATGGCGATAAGGGCAATAACCCTTGTAGATGAACATTTAGGATTTGGGTCCATCAGGGCGATAGGGGCAATAACCCTTATGTGTGAAAATTTAAGAACTGGACCCAACAAGGCGATAAGGGCAATAACTCTTGTACATGAACATTTAGGATTTGAGTCCTATCAGGGCGATCGGGGCAATAGCCCTTATGTGTGAAAATTTAACAATTGGACCCAATATGGCGATAAGGGCAATAACCCTTGTACATGAATATTTAGGATTTGGGTCCATCGGGGCGATAGGGAAAATAGCCCTTATGTGTGAAAATTTAATAATTACGATTGAGGGTTCGTGTGCGAGTGTTCTTGTTGTAGTGCCGGGCAATACTTTGTTGATATGAGGCTATTCTTATGTTTGCCTTATTCTTCTTCTCGTCGAGTAGGTCGAGCTCATGGCACATAGCTTCATGGTTATCATGGTCTGTGGTAAATTCATACCTAGCGGTATGCACTTCGCTCTCTGTGGGGATGACTGCTTCCATTCCATAAGCGAGGGAGAATGGAGTTTCTCCCGTCGAGGTTCTGGCGGTCGTCCGGTAAGACCATAGGATGCCGGGTAGTTCATCTGCCCATTTCCCCTTCGCCTTCTCCAATCGTTTCTTGATGTATTCATGATGGTCTTGTTAGATGATTGTTCTAGTTGCATTTTTCATCTCCTTTGTCGCGTTTATTCATAGTTTTTTGGGCGTTTTCATTGAGTTCTTGAGAGTCTTTGGTTTGAATTGTTAAATTTGTGTGGAATAGACTACTCGTCCGTGCTCGTGTTGTTTTTACAGGTTTTGGACCCATTTTGTGGAGTTTTGGATGAAGCGTAGTGGAATACGCGAAGTGACGAGTCCATAGGCATGAACGGGGCAAGAATCGGGCATCGGATGAGCAATAACGGGCGCCGGGAAGTCCGTGTGTCGGAGGACACGCGGCCGTGTGCGAGGACGGGCGCCGGGAAGTCGCGCGGTCCGGGCATGCGGCCGCATGCCACGGCCGCGCGAGGATGCAGAACCCGCTGGAAGACCGCGCGGGCCAGGCGCGCGGCCGCGCGAGGAGACCGCGCGAGCTCGCGCGGCCCAGCCATGCGGCCGCGCGACATGCCCGCGCGAGGAAGACAGGAAGTCTGGGAAGATCACGCGGTCCGGGGGCCGCGGCCGCGCGAGGTGGCCGCGCGAGATCGCGCGGCCCAGCCATGCGGCCGCGCGACCAGCCCGCGCGAGGTGCCGAGTCAGCCCAACTTTTCCGCTTTTTCACCTAAAACGCATTTTTTGGAGTATTTTTGAGCTAGACGACCTAGGGCATATAAATACCATCTTTTAGCTTATCCTAGATATCTTTTATCATATTCTGACTTTTCCTGAGAGCTGTGAGACACGGAGCAAGAGCAAGACTGAAGAATCTCGATTTCTCTACGGTTTTTCATAGTTTTATGTTTATTAGTTTTATTGAGATTGTGATTGTTAGTCATATGTCTATGTGTGGCTAAATCCCTTTTTCCCAGGGTTTAGGGAGTAAACATGATTCAAATTTCTGACTGTTGATTTAATTAATTGAGATTTATATTCCTTTCTATGTTCTTGATTTAATTGCTTGCTTTATTGCTTGATCACCAATTTAGCATTATCATAGGTTTTAATTTGAGATCGGGAGATGATAATTATAACCTGAACTAAGAACATAGAACACATTTATTTTAATTCTAAAGGGAATTAATAATTGTGAAGGCTTTAATCCTAGGAACTTTTAGGAGTTACATGTTAGAAGTGTGATCCGGGGACGGTAGCCTTGCATGTAATCAACGGTTTGTATGCCACGGGAGTGGGTATAGACTAGTCTTGAGATTGCCTTAGGAATTATCTCATTAATTGAATCATACGTGTTAGTTAGGAGAATCTGTTGAAACCTTTGCCTTGGGAAACTTTCTTTCTTTTGTTACTACGTAATTCTTACAGCTTGATTTCTTTTCAGTATTCCTTTATTTCAATTTAAATTTGTTTTCAAAAATCAAACCTTTACAATTCGGTTTTCCAGATAGAGTAAAGTGATTACGATTAGGCATTGATAACAATTAGTCCCTGTGGATTCGACCTTGTCACTGCTATACTCAATTGCACCCGTACACTTGCGGCGTGTAAAGAAATTAGCGAACAAGTTTTTGGCGCCGTTGCCGGGGACTGATTTTTATCAGTACTATTCCGTTAATTGTTTGATACTACTCTGGACTTTTATTTCTGTTATTTATTTAAGTTTTTTTTTTTTTTTTACTTCTTTCTTGTGGTTCTAATTTGAAACTGGTGGCTTGTTTAGGTGGTTTATGAACACAAGATCTAAAAATTTACCTCTAGTAGATTTTGATCCGGAACTTGAAGCTTCACTCCGCCAGAAAACTAAAGCCACACTCAAGACGATGGCCACTGCGGAAGAAGTCCGTGCATTGAGAGAGCAATTGCAAGCGGTGTTGGATGCTCAGAAAAATGCTGCTGAGCAGAAACAGCCGCCTATTGATGAGGCATTTACTCCACTATACCAGTACCAAGAACCGCCCAGAGTCAACGCGAGCAACTTTGAGTTAAGGACTGGGCTGATTACCATGGTACAACAGAACCAATATGGAGGTAGTGCCATAGAGGATCCGAATGTGCATTTGAGACAGTTTCTGGAGTTATGCAGTACTATAAAGATGAACGGCGTAGCAGATGATATCATTCGCCTTCGTCTATTTCCCTTTTCACTACGGGACAAGGCCAAGTCATGGTACCATACTCTGCAATTGGGAGCCAATCCAGCATGGGAAGATTTGGCACACCTGTTTCTGCGAAAGTTTCACCCTCCTGGTCTCACTTTGAAGTTGAAGATGGACATCGTTCAGTTTCAGCAATTTGAAGGAGAATCCTTAGCAGAAACATGGGAACGATATCAAGAGAAATTAAGGAAGTGCCCGTCCCATGGCTTTGATGAAGGGACTCTAGTCGTCATGTTCTACAATGCTTGTGGAGAGCGTACGAGGATGTTCATGGACACAGCAGCTGGAGGCTCCATACTCAAGAAGGGAAGCGCGGACGCGATGGAGATCATAGAAAGTATGGCAGCTACCAGCTACCAATGGCCGTCCGAGAGGGTGCAGCTGAAGAAAGTTGCTGCAGCATCTAGCTCAGATCCTTTGGCAGTGATCTCGACTCAGCTGGCAGAGCTGAGTTCACAAATTTCAGCAATGTCTATGGGAAAACCTGAACCAGCTGTGGAGGATCCGACAGGCATAGAAGACGCCAACTTCATTCATGGGAGGAACTTCGGGAATTTCCAGCGTGGACAGCAGAGTGGCTACAATAGAGGACAACAATATCAGCAAGGAGGCCGCTCACACCCGAATTTGTCATATGGGAATCCCAACAATGCAATTCAACCTCCACCAGGCTTCTCGGTTACCAACGGAGTGATAAACGAAGAGAAGAAACCAAATCTTGAGGAGTTGCTAATGAAGTTCGTGGCCAAGTCCGACGAGAGGATGGAAAAGTTGGAGTCCAATGCTGCAGCTGTGGGAACCCAGATAAAGATGTTCGAGACCCAATTGGGTCAATTAGCCAATGCGTTTACAAATCTACACCAACAGGGTCAGTTTCCGAGCAATACAACTGTTAATCCCAAGGAGCATTGCAAGGCAATCAATTTGAGGAGTGGGACTACTTATGAGGGACCCAAGATGCCTGAGGACGAGATCGTGTCGCCGGTTGATGAGAAAGAAGTTGAGGAGGTCACCGTTGAGGTTTCTGGCAAAAAGAAGAATGGAAAGCAGAAGACTACTTCGCCAGCAACAGTGACTTTGCCGTTCCCTCAGCGACATCAGAAGGAGAAGGTGAAACAGCAGTTCTCCAAGTTTTTGGAGATCTTCAAGAAGTTGCACATCAATCTTCCATTGGTGGAGGCGTTGCAGGAGATGCCACAATATGCAAAATTCTTGAAGGACATCATCTCGAGAAAGAAGCGGCTGGGAGAGTTTGAGACGGTGAATCTCAATGAGGAGTGCAGTGCGATCTTGCAGAAGAAGCTCCCAGCCAAGCTTAAAGATCCTGGCAGCTTCACTATTTCCTGCATCATTGGAGGCCAGCAGTTTGGGAAAGCGCTTTGCGATTTGGGGGCAAGCATTAATCTCATGCCCTTATCTATTTTCCAGCGGTTGGCTATTGGAGAGATGAAGCCGACGTCGATCGCGTTGCAGATGGCAGATAGGTCGGTGACGTATCCACGGGGGATAGTGGAAGACGTGTTGGTGAAGGTCAATGAGTTCATATTCCCAGCTGACTTTGTGGTGCTGGATTTTGAGGAGGACAAGACCATCCCGTTGATCCTAGGGAGACCGTTCTTGGCCACAGGAAGAGCCTTGATAGATGTGGCTAATGGGGAGCTCACTTTGAGAGTCAATGATGAGAGCCACACCTTTTCCATATATCGAGCTTTGAAGTTCTATGATGAGAAGGAAGACATTGACATGGAGGAGTGCAAGTTGCTGAGCCTAGTTGATTCCTGCGACACACCATCTTCATGGAAGGGTCTCGGCGACCCTCTTGAGGCTTGCATCTCTCATTCCTTTTTCTCTACTGATTTTGATTTTCCTCTTGATATGCATTTGTTTTCTGATGAGTTATTTGAGTGTTGTAGTGCATTGGAGAGTGTTGCAGAGATTGCACCTAGGAGAGGACGATTTCTGGAGCTGCGCACCGAGGAGGAGAAGAAAAAGATGGAAGAGGAAAATGGGACCGCCCCAAAGCTTGAGTTGAAGCCGTTGCCGGATCACTTGAGATACGCCTTCCTAGGTGATGGTGAGACGTATCCGGTAATTGTATCAGCTCATCTTACTTCTTGTGAATTGGATTCTTTGTTGCGTGTGTTGAGAAAGCATAAGTCTGCTATTGGTTGGTCGATCTCTGATTTGAAAGGGATTAGCCCAAGTGTCTGCATGCATAGGATTTTGCTTGATGATGATGCTAGGCCTAGAGCGCAACCTCAAAGGCGCTTGAATCCTATTATGCAAGAAGTCGTTAGGAAAGAAGTGTTGAAACTGCTTGATGCTGGGATTATATATGCTATATCTGATAGTGAGTGGGTAAGTCCTACCCAAGTGGTGTCTAAGAAAGGGGGGATGACTGTTGTGAAAGGTGAGTCTGATGAGATGATTGCTACACATGTGGTTACTGGTTGGAGAGTCTGTATTGATTATCGCATGTTGAATGCTGCTACTAGGAAAGACCACTTTCCCCTCCCCTTTATTGATCAGATGCTTGATAGATTGGCTGGGTATGAGTTTTACTGTTTTCTTGATGGTTATTCTGGGTACAATCAAATTATGATTGCCCCGGAAGACCAAGACAAGACTGCTTTTACTTGCCCATATGGGATTTTTGCTTATCGTCGCATGTCTTTTGGTTTGTGTAATGCTCCCGCTACGTTCCAAAGATGCATGATGGCTATTTTCCATGATCTGATTGAGAGTGTGATGGAAGTTTTCATGGATGATTTCTCTGTGTTTGGAAGTTCTTTTGATCATTGTCTAGAGAATTTATCTGTTGTGCTTGCTCGTTGTGAGGAAACTAACTTGGTGCTTAATTGGGAGAAGTGTCATTTTATGGTGCGAGAAGGCATTGTTCTTGGCCACAAAGTTTCAGCTGCAGGTTTGGAGGTTGATCGAGCCAAGATTGTTGCCATAGAGAAGCTCCCACCACCAACCAATGATAGAGCAGTGCGCAGTTTTTTGGGTCATGCCGGATTCTACCGCCGCTTCATCAAGGACTTCTCAAAGGTTGCTAAGCCGTTGAGTCAGCTGTTGGAGAAAGATGTCAAGTTCTGTTTTGATGATGCCTGCACAGCTGCGTTTGAGACTTTGAAGAAAGCCTTGGTCACAGCTCCTGTTTTGATTGTTCCGGATTGGACGCAGCCATTCGAGTTGATGTGTGATGCTAGTGATATTGCTATTGGAGCTGCGTTGGGTCAGAAAAGGGACAAGATTTTTCGTGTCATCTATTATGCTAGCCGGACTTTGGATAAAGCTCAGGCGAACTACACGGTGACCGAGAAGGAGATGCTAGCAATTGTTTACGCTTTTGACAAGTTCCGCGCATACTTGATCGGGACGAAATCAATTGTGTACACTGATCATGCAGCCATCCGATTTCTCTTTGATAAAAAGGATGCCAAGCCACAACTCATTCGGTGGATCCTGTTGCTGCAAGAGTTCGATATAGAGATTCGGGATCGTCGTGGTTGTGAGAATGTGGTTGCCGATCATCTCTCTCGCCTAGAGAATCCGGTGGAAGGAGAGGAACTTCAAGTTCCAATCAAGGAGACATTCCCGGATGAGCAGATTTTGCAAGTGAGCTCGCCTAGACCATGGTACGCCGACTATGTGAATTTCCTGGCCGTCAAGTATCCTCCACCCAAGGACTTGAGCACTTATAAGAAGAAGAAATTCTATCATGATGTGAAGTTCTACATGTGGGAGAAACCTTTTCTCTACCGACGATGCGCTGACATGGTGATTCGCCGTTGTGTGCCAGAAGAGGAGTGGGGACCGATCCTCACTCAATGCCATTCATCACCGAGTGGAGGCCATTTTGGAGCCAATAGAACCGCCTTCAAAGTCCTACAAAGTGGTTTTTATTGGCCCTCCATCTTTAAGGATGCCCACGCTTTCGTGTCTCGTTGTGATCGTTGCCAACGTATGGGTGGTATTTCTAAGAGGCATGAGATGCCTTTGACTAGCGTGGTGGAGGTCGAGTTATTCGACGTGTGGGGGATCGACTTTATGGGTCCGTTCCCTTCATCCTATGGGAACCAATACATCCTTTTGGCCGTTGAGTATGTGTCGAGATGGGTCGAAGCCATTCCCACCGCCAAGAATGATTCAAAGGTGGTGATGAAATTTCTGCAGAAGTACATCTTGTCGAGATATGGAGCGCCGCGAGCCTTAGTAAGTGATGGGGGATCACATTTCTGCAATCGATGGTTGGAGAGCTTGTTGAAGAGGAATGGAGTAAAGCATCGTGTCACTACGGCATATCATCCTCAAGCGAATGGACAAACCGAGCTAGCCAACCGTGAGATTAAGCAAGTGTTGGAAAAGACTGTGAATGGAGGTCGTAAGGATTGGGCGATATTGCTAGATGACGCTCTTTGGGCGTATCGCACGGCATACAAAACTCCTTTAGGTATGTCTCCATATCAATTGGTGTTTGGAAAGTCGTGTCATTTGCCGGTGGAGTTTGCCCACAAAGCAGTTTTGGGCGGTGAAGAAATTGAATTTGGATTTTCATTCGGCTGGAAAAGAGAGGATGCTTCACTTGAGTGCTTTGGAAGAGTTTCGTGATCAAGCATTTGAAAACTCTAGCATTTATAAGGAGAGGACGAAGAGGTTTCATGACAAGATGATCCTCAAGCGAGAGTTTGCCGCAGGAGATCAAGTCCTTCTATTCAATTCCCGTCTTCGTCTGTTTCCGGGAAAACTGAAGTCGAAGTGGTCGGGACCGTTCACCATCTCCCAAGTTTTTCCTAATGGAACGATCGAGTTAAGCAAAGAAGGAGATGAGCCGTTTCGAGTGAATGGGCAGCGAGTGAAGGCTTACTATAGCCCGGATCAAGTCCACACGGTGGACGTCATTGATCTTCGTGATTGTTGAGTCATGAAGCGTCGAGCTATCGACGTTAAAATAGCGCTTATTGGGAGGCAACCCAAAGTTTGTGAGTTTTTCTTTTGTTTTAGTACTTTAGTTTCGTTTTGTTTTTGTTCGTTTTTGTTGTTTGCTGCGTTTTTGCAGGAATAAACTAAAAAAAAAATCGGGGAGTCGAACGCCCAGACCGCGCGTCCAGCCCGCGCGACAAGTCAGGAGATTCTGGAGTGGCATGCGGTCCAGGGGCGCGGCCGCGCGAGGTGGCCGCGCGAGATCGCGCGGTCCAGGGGCGCGGCCGCGCGACATGCCCGCGCGAGGAAGGCAGAAAACCGGAGCAGGTCACGCGGCCCAGGGGCGCGGCCGCGCGAGGAGACCGCGCGAGATCGCGCGGTCCAGCCATGCGGCCGCGCGATGCGCCCGCGCGACCCGGACCCGGCTGCGACCCGCGCCAGAACCCGCCCTATTCGGTTTTTAATCCCTTTTATCCCTCTTTTCACGATTTTAACACACACAACACCCACTTTTCACACACTAACACCCCAATTCATATTTCTCTCTTATTTTCTTCCATCCAATCCATCCAATGTATGTTTTTCTTGCCCAAATTACTTATGTTTTTCAATTCTTGGCATGATTTACTAGCTTTTGACCGATTGTTTTGCTTTATTCCATGATTTATTTTCTTAGTTTCAAACTAGGGCTTTAATTGGGGATTTCTTGTTTGCTCTTGATTTCTCTTGATTCTATGCTTATATTTGGACGAATTCATGCTTAGGAATGTCTTATTTATCATGGGTAAACTTAATTGTTGGTCAATTTGAGCTCTTGGTGTGGATTTGGTTCTTATGCTATGATGTGGGGGATGATGTTCTTTGGCCTTCTTCCTATGCTCTATATTGTTCTAGCTTATGTTCTTAATCACATGCTACATATTTTAAGCATAAGCAACGCATGAGTTTGGCCTTTGAATTGTTTTGGTGTGTTGGGTGGTGGCTTGATGTGCCTTGATTTTATTCTTCTTGTGTGTGTAATTTAAGTTTGGGGGATAGTTTATAATGCAGCATGTTTGGGTTTTGCAGTATCCCCAGCATGCCACCGAAAGGGAAAGCATCCCGGGCCGCCAAGGGAAAGGGCAAGGTTACTGGGTCGTCATCCAGAACCAATCGTGCGGCGCCGCCGGTTTCGGAGTTCTCACCGGCCCACTTCGGTGTGGAACTCCCTGATGATGCTTCACTGAAGAACTGGGAGAAGCTCATCCACATCCCGGTCAAGCCCACAAAGTACATCTGTCCAACCACTGTGGAGAAGTTGGGCATCCAGGATGATGTTTGGGCTATGGTCGATCGCGCGGGACTTCGACAGGTTTTCACAGGGAACTGGCACACTTATCGGATTCTCACGATCGAGTTCCTGTCAACTTTGAAGATCAAATATGATCGGACCATTCCCACGGAGTGCCAATTCCACTTGCTTAACAAGGACTACGGGATGACTTGTAACAATTTCAATGACATTCTTGAAAGTCCGCGGAGCGGGATATATGGTGTTGCCGGTTTTCAACCGCAGCAGTTATGGGCTGCCATGGCTGATTTGACTCTTGAGGACACCAAGCATTTCGTCACTGGCCGTGCAAAGGCCAAAGCATTGAGAAACCCGGTCTTCAGATACCTACAGCGGGTGATGGCCTACAATTACTTTGCTCGGGAGAATGTGGGCAACCTACGTTCTGACGAATTGCTTCATTTGAACTGTATGCTCACCGGTGACAAGATTGATTTAGCCCCTCAGTTGCTAGATCAATTTCACAGTCAGCTCACCTCCCCGACCGTCTCCATTGGCATTGGAGGATTTGTCACCGCCCTCGCTCTCGACTTGGAACTTGAGATCACGGAGACCGCGGTTTCTGAAGACATTTTGGTGGATTTGAAAGTGCTAAAAGCAGCGGGACACATCACGGGTGGCCGGAACTTATCCTGGATCTTGAAGCCAAAGCTATACTTTCCATTGCCCAACCCGCACTTGACCACTGTGCTGGATGTGGTAGATCATTCGAACTGGCTGCTGAACACCCCGGAGCACCTCAACCTCATACGCCAGCGCCCACCGGCAACACAGGCAGGACGGTCAGCGGCAAGAGATGAAGCTGCAGAGGAGGAAGCAGCTTATGAAGCAGGGGGCGACGTGCCCCAAGAGTCTGAGGCGGGGACTTCATCCTACTTTCCCCACCATCATGCACCTCCGCCGCCGCCCGCTGGATACGATTTTCCTGCCATGGAGCAGCGGCTATACGGCCACATGGATGCCGGCTTTGCCACGATGCAGCAACACATGTACGGCCACATGGATGCAGGTTTCCAAAACCTGCAAACCAACATGTACGGCCACGTGGACAATCAATTTGCTGCATTCCAGAGGCAGCAACAGGGCTACTTTGATGCCCAATTTGAAGCCGAGCGCGCTGCCCGCCTACGGCAACATGAGGAGTATATGCGCCAACATGCGGCGTATATGAGGTCGATGAATGATTGGCAGCGAGCCTTCCCAGGACCGCCGCAGGATCCTCAGGACCCGCCGGCCCCTTGAGCCCCGGTGAGTTCGACTCCGTGCCCTACACTTCCTTTTCAAACTTATTCTTCCTTGTGGAGAATAAGTTTGGGGGGATGTGGCTGTGTGGGCACTCTATCTTTACTGTTTTGTTTCTTTTTAGTTTGTCTTAGTAGTTTTGAGTCTTGTTTGCTTTGTTGAGAAGTTGTCAGTCTTATTTTTGTTTGTCGCTCTGTGTTGATGCCTTGGTGAAGAGATGAGATGTGTATGAATTAGTTGGATAACTGGCATATGATGATTTCTGTTTTAAAATGGTAAAACTGCATGTGTTTGTGTTGACATTGTTGAGATTGAGCATGATTGATAAATGATAAGCATGGTCTTTAATGTGTTCGCAATCAATGTAATAAGCTGTGAGATTTGAGCCTTGACTGTCACTATTTTCCACAGTCTTATTTCTGTTTCTTGAGTGTTTGTTCAAGCATGCTTGTTTCTCGCTAGAACTTGTCTTGGTTTCTCCCTCGAGGTCACACAGTGTGCTTAATAACTGTGAGATGATAGAAGGCCATCTTTGCTAGCCCATATATCCCATACTTGTCCTTTTACTCTATATGACCCTAGTTTCGCCCCTTTGAGCTTTTATTATCCATTTTATTTGGTTTAGCCGTGGGTGGGAACTTGGAGTTTGTTGCTATGGGAATGTTGGTTTGTGGAGGTGTGTGATCATGATTTATGAACTTTGTCTTTGATTGGAAAAATCCTAGTATCCTACAAGTCTAAAAAAAAAAAAAAAAAAAAGAAGAAAAGAAAAGAAAAAGAAAAGAGTGGAAAAAAAATTGAAAAAAAAATGGATACATAGGATACATAGAAGGTCATATTGTCATGAGAGATAATTGTTGTGTTGTGGTGAATTATATATTGAAAATTTGGTTTTATGAAAGGTGGAGGATAGAATTGAGCAAGAATGCTATAAGGTTGGTGATGATGTTACTTTGATTTGCATCTTTGAGTCACTTAGCCAAACATATCCTACCTTACCAAAGAGCCCACATTACAACCTTCAATAAAGACCTTTTTGATCTTGGTTATAGGAGCACACATTTAGTGATGGAGAGGTGAGATGATTGACAAGCTTATGGATGAGTGCATGTTTAGCTTGAACTGAGCGTATACACGTCCTTTCTGATTGATACACTTGAGAGTTGAGAGTTCGTATTTTCTTTATCTTTTGGTGAGGATTGCGAGTCGTTGAAGACCATAATTTGAAGTTTGTCATGAGTGTCATTTCTTGATGATAGGAGACACAAATGCATGCTATTGTTTTTGTTGATAAATCTGAAGCCACAAGGTTATCCACTTTTCTCTGCGCTCTTGTCGATTCATCTGTGGTTCATCTTTGTTTTTGTCCGAGGACGGACAATGGTTTAAGTTTGGGGGGATTGTTCTAGTTGCATTTTTCATCTCCTTTGTCGCGTTTATTCATAGTTTTTTGGGCGTTTTCATTGAGTTCTTGAGAGTCTTTGGTTTGAATTGTTAAATTTGTGTGGAATAGACTACTCGTCCGTGCTCGTGTTGTTTTTACAGGTTTTGGACCCATTTTGTGGAGTTTTGGATGAAGCGTAGTGGAATACGCGAAGTGACGAGTCCATAGGCATGAACGGGGCAAGAATCGGGCATCGGATGAGCAAGAACGGGCGCCGGGAAGTCCGTGTGTCGGAAGGACACGCGGCCGTGCGCGAGGACGGGCGTCGGGAAGTCGCGCGGTCCGGGCATGCGACCGCATGCCACGGCCGCAAGAGGATGCAGAACCCGCTGGAAGACCGCGCGGGCCAGGGGCGCGGCCGCGCGAGGAGACCGCGCGAGCTCGCGCGGCCCAGCCATGCGGCCGCGCGACATGCCCGCGCGAGGAAGACAGGAAGTCTGGGAAGATCACGCGGTCCGGGGGGCGCGGCCGCGCGAGGTGGCCGCGCGAGATCGCGCGGCCCAGCCATGCGGCCGCGCGACCAGCCCGCGCGAGGCGCCGAGTCAGCCCAACTTTTCCGCTTTTTCACCTAAAACGCGTTTTTTGGAGTATTTTCGAGCTAGACGACCTAGGGCATATAAATACCATCTTTTAGCTTATCCCAGATATCTTTTATCATATTCTGACTTTTCCTGAGAGCTGTGAGACACGGAGCAAGAGCAAGACTGAAGAATCTCGATTTCTCTACGGTTTTTCATAGTTTTATGTTTATTAGTTTTATTGAGATTGTGATTGTTAGTCATATGTCTATGTGTGGCTAAATCCCTTTTTCCCAGGGTTTAGGGAGTAAACATGATTCAAATTTCTGACTGTTGATTTAATTAATTGAGATTTATATTCCTTTCTATGTTCTTGATTTAATTGCTTGCTTTATTGCTTGATCACCAATTTAACATTATCATAGGTTTTAATTTGAGATCGGGAGATGATAATTATAACCTGAACTAAGAACATAGAACACATTTATTTTAATTCTAAAGGGAATTAATAATTGTGAAGGCTTTAATCCTAGGAACTTTTAGGAGTTACATGTTAGAAGTGTGATCCGGGGACGGTAGCCTTGCATGTAATCAACGGTTTGTATGCCACGGGAGTGGGTATAGACTAGTCTTGAGATTGCCTTAGGAATTATCTCATTAATTGAATTATACGTGTTAGTTAGGAGAATCTGTTGAAACCTCTGCCTTGGGAAACTTTATTTCTTCTGTTACTACGTAATTCTTACAGCTTGATTTCTTTTCAGTATTCCTTTATTTCAATTTAAATTTGTTTTCAAAAATCAAACCTTTACAATTCGGTTTTCCAGATAGAGTAAAGTGATTACGATTAGGCATTGATAACAATTAGTCCATGTGGATTCGACCTTGTCACTGCTATACTCAATTGCACCCGTACACTTGCGGCGTGTAAAGAAATTAGCGAACAATGATTCAGTTTGCCCGTTGGCTTGGGGGTACCTTGGCGTTGAGAAAGTTAACTTAATATTCCAAAACCTGCAAAAATCTTGAAAGTCTGCGCTTATAAATTGGGACCCATTGTCCGTGACGATCTCCTTGGGCACCTCATACCTACATACAACATTCTTCGAGATAAAACCTTTTACCTCTTTATCCCTAACCTGGTGAAAAGAATCTGCCTCGATCCACTTGGTGAAGTAGTCCGTCACGGCTAACATGTAGACTTTTTTCTCAGGGGCAACAGGTAGTTTGCCTACGATGTCCATCCCCCATTTCATGAAGGGCCATGAAGAAGTGATAGCTTTTAATGGCTCTGGGGGTAAGTGGGAGACTTGGGCAAATCGTTGGCACTTATCGCATCTCTTGACGTAGTCTACTGAATCGACTTTTATGGTGGGCCAATAATACCCACTAGTCAGGGCTGGATGGGCGAGGCTTCTTCCACCCGAATGGTTGTCGCATTCCCACTCGTTTTGCTCAGAAAGGACATATCTCGCCTCTGTAGGGTTAATACATCTGAAGTATGGGCCATTGAAAGAGCGTTTATATAATTTACCTCGGATAATGGAAAATCGGGCTGCTTGGGCTTTGAGTCGGCGGGCTTCATTTCTGTCATCTGGGAGTGTGTCTTGAGCTAAGTAATCCGTTATGGGGGGTCATCCAAGTTGGTTCGGCTGACACTTCATGGACTTGTTCCTCTTTATCCTTTTGAATCGCCGGCCATTGGAGGCAGGTTATCTGAATGACCTTTGGTTGTGTGGTCTGGATGGATGACCCCAAGTTGGCTAGTGCGTCTGCATGGCTGTTATCCCCTCGTGGGACTTGGCTCAGGGTAAAGTCCTCAAAGCTCAATTGTAACTCTTTTGTTTTGCCTAGATAGGCTATCATTTTGGCATCTTTGGCTTGGTAAGATCCTTGCATTTGATTGACCACAAGCTGGGAGTCACTGAACACATTGATTCGTTTGACCCCCATTTCCTTGGCCAATCCCAGTCCAGCCAACATTGCCTCATATTCCGCCTCATTGTTGGTTGCCTTGAATTGACACCGAATGGATTGTTCGACCGTGTCACCCTGAGGTGAAATGAGTACCAAGCCAAGCCAACTTCCCCTCATATTACTGGACCCGTCAACATAAAGTTTCCAAATTCCTGTTTGATCGGGTCTTTCGGTCATGCAACATATTTCCTTGTCGGCCTGCATGGTAAGGTTAGGAGTGAAATCAACAATGAAATCTGCTAGTACCTGAGACTTGAGGGCCGTTCGGGGCTTGAAGGTAATATCGTATTCGCTTAGTTCCACTGCCCATTTGGTCAATAGACCCGATAGCTCCGGCTTGTGTAGTATGGCTTTGAGGGGGTATATGGTCACCACTGAGATCGGGTGACATTGGAAGTAGGGTCGAAGTTTTCTTGCTGTGTGGACCAATGCAAGGGCTAGCTTCTCAAGTTGGCTGTATCGGGTCTCCGCATCTAGAAGGGACTTGCTCATATAATAGATCGGTGACTGCTTCCCTTCGTCCTCTCTGACCAATACGGCATTGACAGCAGTCTCAGACACGGCCAAATACACAAATAGGACTTCATGGTCTTTTGGTTTGGCCAGAAGAGGCGGGTTGGTCAGGTATTGCTTGAGTTGTTGTGATGCCTCCTCATACTCCTCTGTCCACTCAAAGGTTTTTGATTTCCTAAGAGTGTTGAAGAATGGGTGACACCGCTCTGAGGATTTTGAAATGAATCGGCCCAACGCGGCTATCATCCCAGTTAACTTCTGTACATCCTTGATGCATGTTGGGGATTGAATCTTCATGATGGAGTCGATTTGGGCCGGGTTGGCCTCTATGCCCCTTTGGGTGACCATGTAGCCTAAAAATTTCCCTGCATTGACACCAAAAGAACATTTAGCAGGGTTAAGCTTCATATTATATTCCTTGAGACTCTTAAAGGTTTGGTTGAGATGGTCGATATGGTCCTTTGCTTGAATTAATTAGACGAGCATGTCGTCGATGTAGACCTCCATCGTCTATCCTATCAGGTTTGCAAATATTTTGTTGACCAGGCGTTGATATGTTGCCCCTGCATTTTTCAACCCGAATGGCATAAAGATGTAGCAATAAAGGTCCATGTTGGTCATGAAGGCTGTCTTTTCCTCGTCATCAGGGTGCATTCGTATCTGGTGGTACCCTGAGTAAGCATCCATGAAGCTCAGGAGCTCATGGCCGGCGGTTGCGTCCACCAACATGTCGATGTGGGGCAACAAAAATTAGTCCTTCGGGCATGCCTTGTTGAGGTCTGTAAAGTCGATGCAGACCCTCCACTTGTCATTTTTTTTCTTTACTACTACCACATTAGCGAGCCATTAGGGGTAATGGAACCTCTCGGATCAATCTGTTCGTCAAGAGCTTTTGAACCTCTTCGTTGATAACTTGATTTCTTTCAGGAGCAAATTTCCTTCGTCTTTGCTTTCTTGGTGGATAGCACGGATTAACCTGTAACCTATGAACAATAACATTTGGGTCAATGCCAGTCATGTCCGCATGGGACCAAACAAAACAATCCTAGTGTTTAGATAAGAAGTTGATAAGCTTCTCTCGGGAGTCGGGGTCAAGTTGTGCTCCAATCCGAACTTTGTGGTCCGGATGGTCCATGTGGATTTGGACTTCATCTATCTCTATAGCTTCTTCCTCGATCAAACTACGTGGTCGTTTTGGGCGAGCGGGTCGATCATATTGATCTTCTATAATAGCTTTGTTTCCAGGATGACTTTGGGGCGGGCTGGTGGGCTGCGACCTGCCTTCGGGCTCATATGTTCGTGCAGGATGATATGATGAGGAGGGTTGATCCATCTTTGGGTGGGTCGAACCATCTTGCTGTAATTGCAATTGAGTGGTTTGCTTTACCTTCATGGTCGTTTGGTAGCATGCTCTAGAATCTTTTTGCTCGCCCCTGATCTCCTTGATGCCCCATTTAGTTGGGAACCGGATGACTTGGTGGTAGGTAGATGGCACTGCTTCCATATCATGGATCCATGGTCGACCTAAAATGACGTTGAACGCGGAAGGGGCGTTGATCACTAAGAACTTGGTTGATTGATTCACCCCTTCGGCATAGACAGGAAGGTCAATCTCCCCCATCGTGGTCTTGGTCTCACCACTGAAGCCTAGGAGCACCGTGGATTTTTTTTATTATTTTGGACTCGTTCAAGCTCATCTCCCTGAAAGCATCAAAAAACAAGATATTGGTAGAACTACCATTATCGATTAGAACACGCTTGGTCAAACAATTTGCAATAAAAATTGAAATAACTAAAGCATCATGATGAGGGTGAAGAAGATTGTCTGATTCAGTTGTATGAAAACTGATTGTTTGGGTCGGAAGGGTTGAAGCGGTCTGGCAGGTGATCACTAATTTACTTAGCAACTAAACCGCAACTAAAACGGTGTAATTGTAGCACAAATGTAGCAATCGAGTATCGTATCCACAGAGACTGTAAAATGAAATTACTCTATCTATTTCCTAAACAGACACTCACAGTAAACAGGCAAAACAAAAATGAAGGTGAATTACGAACTAAATTTAACCAAATAAAAACTAAAGAGCATATAAATACTGATAACTAACTCAAATATAAGGAAAACTCTGACCCTAGGGATGTACTTTTACTAATCAACTACATGCATTTAATATATTGATTCAATTACCAATTTAATCCAACCCTGATGAGAGATCACAGAACTATTCACAAGCTTCTCTAACGAACACCTATGAAAGTAGATTAATTTACCCCCCTTCACATTTAAGATTCCAAGGGATAAATTAACTCCCAAGCGTACACAAAGAATAGCTCCCTACAGTTTCACCTATCTCATTCAAGTGTCAAGGCTACTACTATAACATGCATTCCTGAATCGTCTGAAAGACCCCGCGTCAACGGATAACAAGTGCAGAAGAAATAAGTTCAGAAACACGAAGATAAAGACAAAGGCCGAGAAGAAAACGAAGATGAAGATCAAAGAAGTTCAGACATGCAGACTGCTGGAGTCCCATAAACACTTGTGTTTATGTGTTTTTATTTTTACTCCTTTGTATGTTTTACTATGTACCTTGTACTTTAATTGATTTCTCATCAGTTATCGTTAATGAAATGAAATGAACTTCTTTTGATCTCAACCTGAAGATAATTTCTTTTTGTCCAGGCTCTGATTATTTACTTCAATTTTGTCTTCATTCAGTTCGTTTGAACTGTCATGTTTTTTCTTCGAGAATGCAAATTTATAGGTTATCTTGTTAAGGGAGAAAAGTATTCACCCTGTTTAGCAACTTGTTGTTCTTGCTCTGTCTTTTCTTGTCTTAGAAATGCTGTGTGGTTTTGGCATCATCAAAAAGGGGGAAATTGTTGGGAACTTAATGAAATATCCTAATCATAGTTTTGATGATATCAAAATCAATAGGTTTCACTTGTAATAGACTAGAACTGTTCGAACTCAAGAGTTCTTTTTCTAGTTTAGTTGTTGTTCTGAAGACTGAAGACTGAAGACTGAAGACTAAAGATGCCGATTGATGTGACGATTAAGGCAAAGTCAAATACTGATATTTGACTAACCAGTCCAAGAATCAGTTACGACTGATTACTTAATACAAGGCCGCGTGGATTTAGCGGACTATCACTAAAGTTAAGTATCAGTTAAACATTCTTCCTCGGACTGGAACTCTAAAGTTTAAAGCAAGCCACGCACTCCAGAAGTACAGCCGCATTAAATGCAGAGATCTTAGGATCGTCCTTTCTCTGCAGAGGCCATTCCTTTTGGTGATTACCCTTTCAGAGATGTCTTATCTCCTGCTCCTCAAAGTAGCCGTTCTTACCAAACAAATGAACCTCGAAGGTTGAAGCCTCAGCCAAAGTTCAAATTACTCTCTAATAGAAGAATTCTTGAAGACCATTTCAGCCAACGGATCTATTCAAGACGTCTCCTATAAATAGAGCTCGAGGATCACTTCAATCTTCACCGATTCAACTACATAAGCTGAAACGCTTCCGAATTCGTTACTCAGCATTCAAAGCCCTCCCAAAGTTTGAATCGAAGAAGAGAATCACAAAGCCAAAAATTAGTCACTGTTACATACATTCTCTTAGAACTTAGGTAAATATTGTATATCCAAAGTGACTCAACCTAAAACACCTCTAGATTGACTTGCAATAGGACAAGAACACTCTAGCAATGGTAACTTGACCCAAAGTCGTCTCTCAAGGAAGATCTTAAAGGGCTTTTAATTGTATCTTAATAAAGCGGTAAAGATTGTATTGAAAACTGTAAACTTAAACTAAAGCTTGAAATTAAACTTAAGAATTAACTAGGCAGAAAAGAATTAAACTAATGCTTGTACCTAAAACTTAAACTTAAAACTTAATCTTAAAATTAACTAGGCAGAAAAGAATCATTAACTAGGCAGAAAAGAACAAAGTATAAATACTTAAGCATAAATAAATTACTAACCCTAGGCAGAATTAAAAGGTAAAGTAAAGGCGACTAAGAATTAAAAGCTACTACGCTAAGAATTTAAATAACTATAATTAAAAGCTTCGAATCTAATTTGACATAAACGAAATTGCATAATTGAAAGCTTAACATAATTTATAACGAGGCAAAAAAATTAAAGTAAATACGAAATACCATAAAACGTCGCGATGATGAAATCACTGTCACTTGATTACAACTCGTAACGAAGAACTAACTAAAACTGAATTGAAAGCTAACTAGAACAAAAACTCGAAACTAAAAAACTATGAAAAACGAGAATTAAACTAAAGATTGTTTTGATTGCCTAAGGTCGAAACTATTCTTGTCCGAAGGCTAAAAGATTATTTCTCATGATAAACGTTAAGCCCTTTATATAGACCCCCTTTCATTAAACCCTAGTGTCAATAAAAAATGGCCCAGCCAAACTGGGCCTAAGAGATAAATATCAAAGTAGGCGTGTGCGCACAGGAGAGTGTAATGGATAACGTGCTCAGCAAGTCTTGGCAGCTGTGGCGAGTCATGGCAGCTCTAGCGAGTCATGGCAGAGCTGGAAGTCAGCTCTGGAACAGTGTTAGCGTAGGTAGCTCTGGAGTTCGTCAACTCTGAAGATGTATCAGCTCTGGACGAATAAATGCCAGCTCTGTAGATTTAGCTCTGCACACATGAATGTCAGCTCTGGCCATGGAAGTCTGGAAAGTCCGCTCTGTCGAGATTGGTCAGTTCTGGAGCTCGGCTCTGGCTCTGGCACAAGAAATCCACTCTAACGAATGGACTTCAGCTCTGGCGAGGCAACAGAGTATGCGCCGTCAGCTCTGGACACCACTTTGAGCCTAAAATAGCCATTTCTGATCCAAAAACTCGAACAAAACATTCTTCCTCCTATTAAATCAAAATCTCCTACAAAGCATTAAACAAACCCATAAACACACCAACTTCCAGAATATTTAAATCATAATTAGCACAATCAAACCCCCAAATTAAGGACAATTAGGCATAAATCACAAAGCCTAGGTATAACTGATTACAAAAAACTTGTTATTTGTAATCTAGTTGGCAAGTTTTCGAACCTCTTTTCAATCGACCGAATCGAGAGTTTGAGTTGTAAGAAGTTCAGACCAGTGCTCTGCCTCCGAAGAGATCTTAGTGCCCAGTGTGCGCTAAGAGTGAGAAATCCAACTAGGTGTGTTGGTACATAAGATAGGATCTTCAGTTGTCCAGGTTTGTTGTGCACCCGTAAGCACACGCCCAGGTTTGTTGTGCACCCGTAAGCACATGCCCAGTGAAGTTGTCGGTCTGATCAACTGACCGTGGATGTAGAAAGTGTTTTTCGAACCACGTAAAAATCTCTGTGTTATTTACAACTTTCAGTATTTAACTTCTTACTTGTGTTCAAACTTTCTTAAACTGAAAACTGATTAACTGCAAAGAGAAACTTAACCGTTTACAATGTGTTTAATCTCACATGCTATTTCAAAACAAAATTTTTCCGCTGCGTGTGTTATTAGTCTAACTGATCTATCTTCAGATAGTCATTAAGATTCATAAGATCTCTCTATTTAACAAACTCAACTGAAGCTTTACGTGTATCAGTTAAAGTCTTTGACTTAACTAATAACTCTTTATTGAAGAGTATTCAGTATCAGTCGTCAACCTTGTTTAGATAAAACTCTTTTAAGTAAAAAGGTTGACTCAATTTGTATTTCAAGTTTATTTTTAAAAAATAACCTATAGGTGTATTCTCCCCATACACCTATTAGAGACCCTCCGGACCTAACATCATGGAATCTGAGGACCAAGAGCAAAAGTTAAAAACCCATGAAGTTAAAAACCATGATGATTTCCCCCAAATATTCGAGAGAGAAGATCTGAAAAATGGAAGCCCAATCTTTTGAACTTGAATCGACTGGATTTGGATCCAAATTCCCCAGTTGCTGGTAGCCTTTCTGTCCACCTCCAATAGTTCATCATCTCCCAACTGCTATCATAAGCGAGCAGAGGTCATAATCCACCTCAGTTATTTGCATTGGAGGCAAGAGGCTACCCAACTGAATCAACAAGATCGACATGTATCAACAGATTGTTGTCTGCTTCTTTTCCTGAGAGCCAATGGACCCTTGAAGTACACGCTTAACATTTCCAAGAGTCCTGCAACTGTATATACACTGTCAATGCCATACACTAAAAATTTGAACGTAATCACAGCTAAATAGAAATTCAAACTCCCTTTGAAGTTTTCTTTGATGAATGGATGGAATCTCTTCCTTGAAGTTTTCTTGATTTCTGGTGCTCAATTCTGATGGGGCAATCCACCCTTGGAGCCTTCTGATGCCTGAAATCGGACTGAGTTGGTAGAGCTCGGTCAAGCCGAAAATCGACGGCTGAGCGACGAGAGTTGGGGACTGCCGAGAAAAGCGACGGCTCCCCTTCTCTGCCGAATAGAGTTAGGACGAAGGCGGTGAGCCTCATTGCTAACCAGAGCATCCAAACGAGTAGGACACCGGCGCTGGAAAGGCGTACGGACAGTAGAGCTCGAGCTTGTTCGAGCACAGGGCTTAAGCCAGAGGAAGAGGAATGGGGTTTTCACAGCAGTGGTCGTGGCGATAGACGGCGATGCTGCCGGAATCTGCAGAATATCAGCTGTGATTTACGAGGTAAGAGCTAAGGCTCGATATTTAGCATGTTGGAAGGGAAATCGATGGAGGAGTTGTGTGCCGAATTTTAGGGGCGAGCCACGACTTTGCTGAAATATCAGAACTGCAGATGTTTGGGGAGAAGATCATCGCGAGAGAGTGAGATTTCCCAGATCCACACAGATCGGATTTTCCTGTTATCTTTCCAATTTTTGAGTACAAAGAGAGGTACACAGATCGAATTTCCCAATTTTTCCCCAGATTTCTCAGAAATTCGTTCCTTCTTATTGGAGAGTCTTGTCGGTTTTCATAGCCGCTTCCTCAGCCCAAAATCCCTTCCTCCCTCATTTCGCTAAAGATGAATAGGACCCAAAGCTATTCTTTGTTTAATTCAGAATGTGGAAAATAAAAGAACATAAATCTAAATCCTGATCTGGAAACTGGAAGCCCGAACAGGGAAACCTCCTGCCGAAATCTGAAAACCCAGACATAAACCTCTACCGTCGCCGCATACTGAAAGAGAAAACCACCGGAAAACTTTGCAGATCGAATCTCCCCTATTTTTTTATTTTTATTTTTTTGGTAAGCTCGTCGGAACTCACGACATAACTTTGATTCTTTCCCACAGACGACGCCAATTGATACGAATTATTCTTCCATCACAATTTCGAATCGAATCTCGAATCGAACAAAATATTCGATTCATTTACAACCCTACCTGCGACATCCTCACCTGCAGCCCCTTTTTCTTTTTCAAACCAAGACCATGTCTTAAGTACAATAGCTTGTCAATTCAACCACCCTACACAAAATCTGTTGCCCTCCTTTAAACAACATCAGCTAGCAACTCTCTTCATTATCACTGAAGAAAACCCATGAGAAGAACAGGAAACCTTCATCATTCTCTTCCATCATTCAAGGTAAATCTTGCTAGAATCTCCTCCCTTTTTCCTCTATGATTTATCCTACATTCATTAAAATGAGCAGCTTAACATCATTTCAATTCTCGTTTGCCTCCCCTTCCACCAAAGCCAAAGGATGCAGATTTGAAAACTAACATAAGAGAAAACTAGCAAGTACATATCATTTCAAAAGGTTTCATCTTTGAACATCTATGCCTATTTCATTTTGCATATGATTTACACACCTTTCATTTAATCAGCAAACCAATTTCAGTTACACATATTATTGCTATGAAGTAGATTCATGAAATTGTTAGACACATATGTAAGCACACGATCATATCATCATTTCGTGTGTATATATATATATATATATATATATATATATATAAGATACATTTTTGGGCAAAGACTACGACTATACTTTTGTATACAAGATAGAATGATTTCAAGAAAGGATTTTTATGAGTTTACGATCACCTGCTGTTTGAATGTGTTGGTGTGGTGAGTGTTTTCTGTCGAGCCTGAGTCGTCGAGTCGTCGGCAGCGGCGGCGGCCTTCATGGTTGCTAGCCGGACTGATTCAGTGAGAGAGACTTGAGGAGAAATGGGTTGGGGCGGTGGTTGGGTTTTCATATAGGGAGGCTAGGGCGCGGCGGCCCTGCCGCTGTCGTCTGGCCACGGACGGAGGTAGAGCAGTGTAGAGAGGGAGGAAGCGACGAATCTCGCCGTTTCCAAGGAGAAAGACGTCGCGGACGGTGTGAGGTGTGGGTTTTGATTGTGAGAGAGAGTAGGAGGCGGCGTCGCCTGATCTACGGACGACGGCCGAAGATTCGAGGGAGAGGGGCGAACCGGCGGTGGCTGGTGTTATGAAGAAGCAACAACATAAGTCAGAGATATAGGAGAGAAGGAAGTCGCACTTTCAAAAGGAAGAAACGTTGTTTTAGTTAAGAAAGTCTATATAATTGAGAGAGAGAAAGGAAAATAGCATAGAAGATATTTTTACTCTGTAAACTGACAGTTATTCTGTTACATTCTATCAATTTCAATTTCATATTCATCTTCTTCATTTCACCTACATTTTCACAAGTGCACCGCCATTGTTATCTCTTGTAGTGACCAGCTCTTTTATCAGTATTTTAATTACAGTATTGTGTGTTTAATTTTTCTATCTGCCAGTAACTGAAGCGTTTTATGTTTTCATCTATGTTTATGAATTTCGAATTTTGGAGACAGAGTCACTACACTAGCAAGTATGCATTTATTTATCTTCGCGTGTTTAAGACCGCGATGAGAATCTTTGAGTTGATGAATGATTATTATTCTTCAAAGTTATAACCAACTTAGCTAAGTTGGGTTATTTATCAAGAGGGAGTTTATTTCATATTGTTACTTAAGTCGTGAATTATTTCCGACTTTGAAGCTAATTAAATCTACGGATTTAATTTAAGTATTAGAATAACGAACGAATTAAATCTATGGATTTAATTTAGCATTATCGATGTTAGCAAGCACGAAACTAGTATTTTTAATACTGAGAGTGACCGACACTGAAGGATTTTATTTAGATCTTTTATTAGATCACATCACACGCCTACCCTATCACCTTTTTCAATCTACCTACTACTTTATCAAAAGAAGGAAAAATGGAGAAAAGGAAAAGTGGAAAAGCCACGGCAGCAGCCCCCATTGGCTGGGCAGCCGAAGGGACTGCACACTCCATCTCCACGCCTCACCTACTGCACCCCTCTCCCACGCCTCACCTGCTGCCACACTCCACCTTCACGCCAGCAGAGCTCAGCACGGCAGCAGCAGCCCTCCATTGGGTGAGCAGCCGAAAGGCCACACTCCATCTCCACGCCGTGCAGAGCAGCAGCAGCCCTCCCATTGGCTGGGCAGCCGAAGGGTCGCCTGCTGCACCCCTCCTCCACGCTGTGCAGAGCTACAGCCGGAGCTCTCCCCCTTAGGCACTCAAGTGCACCTACCAAGCTCCTATATAAACTCCCCTTCAACCTCCTTGTGCCACTCCTTCTCTCTTTCGACACTCTGAAAATCCAGCAGCAACAGCAAGAGCTTCATCTCCCTCGACGCCTTGCACCTCGACGATCGAAAACGCGAAGGAGAAACCATCGTTTTTACCCAACCAAAGCACGCGACATCAAGGTAACTCTCGACCTCTGTTGCCACTCCTTTCAGCATGAATCACACGATCATAGAAAGCATGTTTTAGGCTCTAGATACGCACGAACACAAGAAGCATGTTAAGTCACTTTTCCGGTAGAACCCACGGCTTGAAACCTTGATTAAATGACGAGAACTTTAGCTTTAAACGTAGATGAACTTGAACAAGCACAGCATGCTCACATAGGTATAGATTTAGGCCGGTGTACGAGTGAGAATCAAGGCAAGAAAGGGCGAAGAACTCTGGTTTTGGAAACTGGAAACCCTCGTCGATCTGCCCAGAAAATGCCAGAGCAGAGCTAGAAAATGCCAGAGCAGAGCTGGAAGTTCCAGAGCAGAACTGGAAGTTCCAGAGCAGAGCTGGAAATACCAGAGCAGAGCTGGAAATACCAGAGCAGAGCTGGAAATGACAGAGCAGAGCTGGAAATTCCAGAGCAGAGCTGGAAATACCAGAGCAGAGTTGGAAATTCCAGAGCAGAACTGGAAATGCCAGAACAGAGCTAGAAACTGCCAGAGCAGAGCTGGAAGTTCCAGAGCAGAGCTGGAAAACGCCAGAGCAGAGCTGACCAGAGCAGAGCCGAACATCCAGGGCTGACCTTCGGAGGCCAGAGCTGACTTTCCCGAGCAAATCGCCAGAGCTGACTTTCGGAGGCCAGAGCTGACTTTCCAGAGCTAAATAGCCAGAGCTGACTTTTAGAGGCCAGAGCTGACTTTCGGAGGCCAGTGCTGACTTTCCAGAGCTAAATAGCCAGAGCTGACTTTCGGAGGCCAGAGCTGACTTTCCAGAGCTAAGTCACCAGAGCTGACTTTCGGAGGCCAGAGCTGACTTCCAGAGCTAAGTCGCCAGAGCTGACTTTCGGAGGCCAGAGCTGACTTTCAGAGCTAAGTCGCCAGAGCTGACTTTCGGAGGCCAGAGCTGACTTTCAAAGCTAAGTGCCAGAGCTGATTTTCGGAGGCCAGAGCTGACTTTTCAGAGCTAACTCAGCCAGAGCTGACTTAGAAAGCCAGAGCTGATTTCCAGAGCAGAGAGCGAAGAGACAGAGCAGATCACGAGAGAAAGAGAGAGATAAGAACTTAGGGTGTTTGAGTTTTATTCATTTTCCCTTTGCCTACACGAAGGGGGAATTATGTTTAAATGGCAGTTTAGAACACCCTAATAAGAACGAATCAATATAGTTAATTACTTGACTTCATAAGACGAAACCTAGTTGGTTTAAAATGTTTTAATAACAAGGACTAGTGATAAAGTTTCCCTAAGTATTATCTCAGTAATAAAAAAGGGAATATGAGTCATGCATATTCATTATACGCATTCTCATTTATTTGAGAATTTTCATCGAGCTAAGGTTTGACCTTATGTTCTCGCATTAGGTTAAGCACAAGAGTAAGAGCTAGTCAAGGAGTTATTGAACTGAAGCAAAGCATTGCTATCAGGTGGGCATTACTTTACTATACGTATATAGAGATCCCCTGCGTATCGTAGGCCTCTTATACGAATCAATGCATGAGATGATTTAACTGTTAATTTCAGTTTTATATATCTATCAAACAAGTTTAATGCTACCGTTTGAACAAGTTATTTCGTTACAAAAAAATCTTTGAATTAAAGTTATTTCAAGTATTGTCTTGCCATAAAATGTTTCAATTTCAGTATGATATCTATCTGCTTTGGCTTTGCCAATGATGTAATCGAATTCGGGTCTTGAGCAGTTGATAGCTATCCTGCCTTGACTAGTGTACACCAATGACCGTGAGCCATCTAGCGGGTTGGCCGGTCAAGTGTTCGTGAGAGGTGACCACCTCTCCGACACACAGTTCCAGATATGATAGAATACAAGAGAAGTTAGTCTGATCAGACGAACTTTAAGAATCACAAACGAATTTAGTAAGCTTGGGCCTATTTCACAAAAACTCCCTTGCGGTACTGTTTATGATGGCATGACAATTTATAGTTTTATGATGCATGTATTTTATATTTAGGCATACGTGCCCACTGAGTACTCTCGTACACAGCCCTGCATATATTTCTAAATGTGCAGGTTGAGCAGTGGCTGATGGAGATGAAGTGAAGAGCGGAGCTTTTGTCATAGGTTAAATGAATGAACTCTTGGATACATGTCTTCATACATGTAATCAGATTATGTTATTCCGCTGCGTACTCTTAGGTTTTATGTTCTTTCAGTTAAGCCAGTTTTATCTGAACCTACAAGTCTGTTCGAGTCTTGTGACTAAACATCAGGTGTATTATAAACCCTTCCTTAAACAAATTTTAGTTCGATCCTCTATTATTTGTTCACCCCCTTTCTATCGCCGTCGATAACTGTGTCCTTAGTCACGTTTTCCTGGCTTATTTATCCTTAATTAAGTCCGGTCGTGACAGAAACTCCCTTTCTATCGCCGTCAATAACTGTGTCCTTCGTCGCGGCTTCCCGACTTAGTTATCCTCAATTAAGTCGAGCCCGCTCCGTGACAGAGTTGTATCAGAGCAGTTCGTTTGCTCTGAATCCAAGAGTTACCCAGTTAGTCCTAAATTTTATATTAGTTTGGAAGAGTCAGTCGATAAAAGCTCAGCACTTCATCGCATCGTCACGCTCAACAAGAAAGAAAGAGGTAATGAATTACGAACGTTGAAAGTCCACGTTTCATACGAATGTGCTGATGCTTACTTTTCAAGGTTTATGCTTTATTAATTGATTTGATATATCAATGAACTTAGATGCGTTAAGAATGCATGATCACTGTTACAAGAAGAACAGTAGAAACTAGAAACTCAGTTATCTTTCACTATAGCCATAGTGAAGAGCCAAGAAAGAGGAAGAAAATCAAATGTCACTTGAAGAGACACGAGAATCCAATGAGAAGGTATGCAATAAGATGAAAGGAAGAGTGTCACACACGAGTAAGTGATACGGGCATAGTTCATTATTCGGGCTGTTCACACGTGACAGAATACCGAACCAACTATTGCCTTACCCGACCAGAGCTTAGTTGAGACATTGCTCATAGCGATGAGAGTGACTTATGCAATTAGCTAGCGGTGGTGTGATGAGCTAATACTCATTTCAAATCCCTCAATTATCACCAGTTACGACATGAAGAGAACCTTCATGATTTATGTTCGAATTTCAGAGCTAGGCTCACGAAGGGTTATAACGCTTTGTGCATGATTCTTTAATATTACGATTATAACTATTAGCTTACAGTTTTAGATACTCGAAACCTTTCTGATTAAAGTTACCTATTACATCACACGTGAGCATAATTTAGAAACCATGTTGATTACGATCACCTACTACGAATCGGAAAGATGAGATGTGACATGGGTAACTAGAAGTTACCAACCTTTATCATCGACTAGAAAATCTACGCAAGTGCATAAGATGGGAGAAGTTCCCGAAAATGATTCAGAGGTAAAAAGAGCTACGGACATCAATAGCGGTTTGACGCATACATTAAGGGATTGAGACCCTAATGAGACTCTAAGGGTATACTCAGGAAAAGTATACATACTTTAGCCTATCAGAGACATCGCCCTTGTTAGAACATCTTGGATTAGACGTTCAGTTTAGTAAGAAGAATGAAAGTGTTGACTAAGATCATTACATGCCTTAGTACTATGTGAGGTGACCCATATCCTATAAGATGCTCAGAGAAGCAAAATCCATTTTTGTGGGAGATTGATGATTCGAAAGGTCCCTCGCAAGGGCACGAGTATACTTCAAATTATACGATTACATACAAGCGCTATGTGAATGAATGTTAAGTACTAGAAGTCCCACATTAAGATCATTTAGAGGAAGTTTGTTAAGTAAGCTTGATTACAGTTGAGAAGTCTTACTTTGCTATAGGAGATTTTAAGGAAGGATGTTGATTTAGAAACCAGACTTCAAGCTTGAGAATCTTCCAAACATTCTCAAGGATAGGTTTTAGATGTTAAGGAGAAAGTAGAGACTTTATACCAAAAGTACCTTTTGCAGCCAATGATC
Organism: Salvia miltiorrhiza; assembly: GCF_028751815.1. Taxonomy (NCBI): domain Eukaryota; kingdom Viridiplantae; phylum Streptophyta; class Magnoliopsida; order Lamiales; family Lamiaceae; genus Salvia; species Salvia miltiorrhiza. Next base: position 26,049,400 of record NC_080388.1, on the reverse strand, counting down.
AAGACCTACCAAGTTCGGAAAGTATTTCCATGTGACTGAGAAGTAATTGTGTTGGACCTGGCAAATCCACATGACCAAAATCTCAGTAGTCGTCATATATGGGTCTCTACACCTATATATGTAAAACCTTCATCTGAAAAGCCAAACGGGTTCAGACTATTAGGTCATTTCGTTTCGACCTTTTAGTCAATTCATTTCTACCCTATGGTTATTCATTTCAATTGTTTGGCAAATTATTGGAACACTTTGCCCAATTGCCATTTGTGATTTGAATCATTGCGATCTACTAACTGTTGGTAGATTTTCTGTGACCCAAAGACAAGCAAGTATTCACTAGATTAAATCAGTCCGACACGAATGCCTCGACCCAATGGTCAAGCACGTGATACATTTAGACCACCTCGTATGTTTTTAGTAGGACGTTATTTGGATATTTCGGAAATGATGATTGATCCGATGCTTATGCATGCCCCTATGTTGGCTTAGTTGTTTTGACTGGTACTAAAACACTGGTCCAATAGACGTAACGTGACTAAGTTCTTTTGTGATGATTTTGCTAGACCGCCCATCCATCACGTGTAGTACCTGGATAGACCAATAGATCCAGATTCGAATGTTGGCAATTTTTCATAACTATTTAGTGACCTTATCGATCTTTTGCGGCAAGCTACTTCCGCCACGTTTTACGCATAGGTTAGCATGAGAAAGAGTATGAGCGAGTTTTGAGAACCAAGAAATGGGTTGCCGATTTGATGATATGCGTCTGAACGTTTTTCATAATGTAGTAACGACTATATGTCAACTCATCGGAATGCCACCAAGACGAGGGCATCCGAGAAGAGGGAGAAGAATTCCCCGAGATGATTAAAGAGGCCCAGTACCAGGGCCAGAACAAAATATCGCCCCACCATCCTTACAACCAGAAGGTAGAATAGAGGAATTATCTCTACGACAAACCCCACCTATCCTCAGTGGGATATGAGATCCAGCGGAAGCTGAGACTTGGACCTATGGTAGGAAGCACAGAGGAAAACGATGACAACTGAACAATTAGAAATTTTACGCGGGATCATTCTAAAACAGAGATATATGATAAGTATATACCCCATGGCTATCGCAAGAAGAAGGAGATTGGATTTTTTTTTCGGTCTAAAGTAGGGAATAATGACCATTACTCAGTACGATAGGATGTTCTGTGATATGTCGAGATATGCGCCAGAGCAAGTAGACACGGAATAAAAAAATGACTGAAATTTTTGTGCCGGTCAAAGGCACGAGATCCGGATGGCTTTGGCAAGCCATTGGGGACTACCTTACACGGAATCGCATAGCAGAACGATGGACAGGGAGGCAACAACGCCGAGAGCAAGACCAATAACAATGCCTATGCCAACACCTCCACATAACTAAGATCTTAGTGGTTGCCAATCAAGATTTGCAATCTTGAAGAAGAGAGGTATCCCAATAGATAGACTCGCACCATAAGATCTTGCCTTATCCCGAAGAGCATAGTGACGACTAGGATGACTCAGTTTGTCATTAGTTATCAACCACTAGGAAGTGATACTTTCACAATTAGAAGGATACACTAAGCGTCAAACTATCTTTTGACCTTGGATCGGTAGAAACAAAGCTGCTTCTGGAGTCTCGAGCGGAGAGCCGGAACAGTTACTGTGTATGACGAAGTTTTCCATCGAATGTCAAAGTATGTTCCACGAGGGTGGACACCATTGAGAAACGCATAAAGAGGTTTGGAAACGAATTATGTCATGAGATATTGAATTTCCCTAACAAGCCAAACAGATTTTACGTAGGAGCAAGAAATGAGTGAGACTCTCATATCTAGTCACTACTATCCATTGGTAAAGGAAAAACCACGCACAGTCAAGGTATAGACTACCTTAAGATGGTCATAAAGAAAACAAATGGGACAACAGTAGCAATTGCCAAGCGAGAAGGAAGCTATGGCAATGACAATCTTCCCAACAACAGAGCTAAGAAAAACCAGGGTACTCCTAAACAGATAGGAGATAACCAACAAAGGATCCTGCCCTGCCCAAAGTATGACAAGAACCCTAGAAGATGCTGCAATAATGGAAGAGTGAAAGTGAAGGTTGCTACACAGTAGCCAGAAGGGCATTTTGCAAACCGTTGTTTAAATAAGGAACAAGAGACGGGCCTATGCTGAACTTGCTTGTCCAGGCTCCGTATATGCAAGCGATCCATGCCTTGCCCCAACCAAACAGTAGTAACCACGCTAGCAGCATCAAAGACAACAACAACAACATGTACGACCCCATCACGTTAGAAAGCCACGGAAAGCTGGAAAGAAAGAAGCTAATAAGCCCCGTAGATTAACATGGGAAGGAGAAAGCCTGTCGTCTCCGCCCAGCGAACGACAAAAAGAAAAGGGGCGAGAATTTAGCATAGTAACACTTAAGAAAAAGTATCATATATTGATCATTTGTCAAGGATAGATGGCATTTTTAGTGGCTCAGAGGATCGAGTGCATTCTCAAAGATATATTTGAGACTTGGATACCACCTACTAAAAAATTTTGACCAGAAGATGTACCTAAGACGGCCTTCACAACCAGATTGGCCATCATGAGTTCGTAGTGGTGCCTTTCAGATTGATCAATGCACCAATTTGTCTTAGTTTTCATAGATGATGACTCGACCTACTCGAAGAACGAGAAAGACCATGAGGAACACCTGAGGATAGCCTTAGAAACATTGAGAACAGAGACTCTTTATGTTAAGTTCAACAGGTGCGAATTTTTTTTTTTTGGCTCGGTGAAGTCATATTTTTAGGGCATATCATGTTATCAGAAGAGATCAAAGTGGATCCCGAAAAGGGTACAAGTTGTACGTGAGTGGAGATCACCTACAAATCCTAATGAGACAAGAAATTCTTGGGATTACCAGGTTACTATTGTAGATTCATAAGATGATTTACCAAGATAGCAAGGCCAATGACACAATGACTTAGGAAATTAATCTAATTTTCTTGGATGAAAGAATGTGAGAAGCTTTCAGTTAGTCTTCTTTGATGACATCTTGATATATAGCCAATCGATGGAAGATCATATCAAGCATTTGGAGTCTGTATTCCAACTTCTGTCGGATTATCAACTATTAGCAAAGGCATCAAAGTGCTCATTTGGAACTCGACAAGTGGAATATCTAGGGCATGTAATTTGTGATAAGGGAGTAGCAGCTGATCCTCATAAGATTCAAGCTATGGTTGATTGGCCTAAGCCTAAATCTGTCAAGGATTTAAGGGGATTTTTAGGCTTGGCCGGATATTACAGAAAATTCATTCGGCATTATGGAATTATAGCTAAACCTCTGAACGAGATGACCAGGAAGGGTCAGTTCACCTGGACACCTATGGCCGAGGAAGCATTTCAACAACTTAAAAAAGCTATGGTTACAGCTCCAGTATTGCGATTACCTAACTTCAGTTTACCATTTATTTTGGAAACTGATGCTTGTTATAGTAGTTTGGGAGCTGTGTTGATGCAAGAAGGTCACCCTCTTGCTTTTATTAGCAAAGCACTTGCACCTAAGAACTTGGGGTTATCCATTTATGAGAAAGAGTTCTTAGCTATTATTCATGCCACTGAAAAATGGAGATTCTATCTCCTACATAGTCAGTTCATAATCAAAACTGACCATCAAAGTCTCAAATATTTGTTGGAGCAAAAGATATCTACTCTGGTGCAACACAAATACTTGACTAAACTCTTAGGCTTCGATTACAGGATTGAATATAAGAAAGGGGTGGAGAATAAGGTAGCCGATGCCCTATCTCGAAAGGATCAGAGGAATTCTGAGTGTAATGCTATCACAGTGTTAAAACCAGCGTGGATGAGCGAGATACAGGCAAGTTATGAAGGAGATTCTGTTGCAATGCAGGCTATTGTTGAATGTGTTACTTTTCCTTATAATGTGTCATTATTCTCTTATTATGATGGGTTGCTGAGATTCAAAGGGCGTTTGTATTTGGGTTCATCCGGGCATATCAGAAGCAAAGTGGTCGATTATTACCACTCATCTGGTTATGGAGGGCATTCGGGTATCAATGCAACTTTTCAACGACTATATTCTACTTTTTGTTGGCCGGGGATGAGAGAGCAGATTCAGTATGTGGTAGCTCAGTGCCAACCTTGCCAGCTAAGTAAACACGAAAATACTCGAACTCCCGGTCTCTTACAACCACTGCCAGTTCCTGCTCAAGCATGGCAACATCTCACAATGGACTTTGTGGAAGGTTTACCTCTTTCTCACAAACATAATTCTATTTGGGTAGTTGTTGATCGTTTCACCAAATATGCTCATTTTGTCCCACTCCATCACCCTGACACAGCCTCACACATTGCACAACTTTTCATAGACACCATTTATAAATTGCATGGTTTACCCGAGAGTATAATTTCTGATAGAGATAGGATCTTCACCAGCCACTTTTGGAAAGAACTCATTAGTTTGTTAGGCATTAAACATCATTTGAGTACAACTTATCACCCTCAAACCGATGGCCAAACTGAGAGGGTGAATCAGTGTCTCGAGTCTTATCTTCGTTGTATGTGCAGTCAATCACCTACAAAATGGTCTCAATGGTTACCTCTTGCTGAGTTTTGGTATAACACATCATTCCACACTGCTTTACAACTTACACCTTTTGAGGCGTTATATGGATACAAAGCCACCCCTTTGGCTTTGTCTACATACACGCAGCCTACTGTGATAGGCGTGGAAACCACTTTGCAGGAAAAGAAGGATATTCAACAGCAACTTCGGCGTCTACTTCAACAGGCACAAGATCGTATGAGGAATACTGCTAATCGCCACCGTTGTGCTCGCGAGTTTCATGAAGGAGACTGGGTTTATTTGAAACTGAAGCCATACCGACAATCATCACTTCGCCTACACAAATTTTGGAAACTTAGCCCACGTTATGCAGGTCCATTTCAAGTCAAGAAACGTGTCGGCCTCGTTGCTTATGAGCTGGACCTTCCCCCATCAGCAAAGCTACATCCAGTTTTTCATGTTAGTTTCTTGAAGAAAGGGATCAAACCCACAGATAGAGTGAGTCCAACACTGCCTGAGTTCGATGAGGATGGTCGTTCCCTACTACAGCCTGTTGCTGTCCTTGCTCGCCGACTCGTCAAGATAAACAATAGCCCGTGCGCCCAAGTCTTGGTCCACTGGGCCCATCTGCAACAAGAGGAAGCTACTTGGAAGGATTTTCAGGAGATTCAGGCCCGATTTCCGCAGCTTATGGCTTGAGGTCAAGCCATATTTCGAGAGGGGGCATTGTTATGAAGAAGCAACAACATAAGTCAGAGATATAGGAGAGAAGGAAGTCGCACTTTCAAAAGGAAGAAACGTTGTTTTAGTTAAGAAAGTCTATATAATTGAGAGAGAGAAAGGAAAATAGCATCGAAGATATTTTTACTCTGTAAACTGACAGTTATTCTGTTACATTCTATCAATTTCAATTTCATATTCATCTTCTTCATTTCACCCACATTTTCACAAGTGCACCGCCATTGTTATCTCTGTAAATCTCCTGCAGGTTCCATTGTTTGTGTCAAGTTTGAGCAGATAATGGGAGTGAATGTCGAGAGCCGGGAGTTGCGAGTCGGATCGTAATAGCTGGCTTTAATTGCGGCGGTTGTCCGGTTCTGCAAAGAGGGAACTGAGGGAGTTCAGGCGGCGGCGCTGGTCTGCGGCGGTTTTTCGATGGTGAAAGGGGCAGATTCCAGTGAGGAATCAAGAGAGGGAGAGGGCGAAATTTGTGGGTGTGTACGTCTGATTCTTGAAGACGGGAAGGGGAGTGGGCTGTTGGGCTAGGGTTGGGCTTGAGTTGTGGGCCGGTTTATTTCTTTTAATTGGGCTAGTCATTATTTTAAATCATGGGCTTCACTCTTATTAATTAAATTGGGCTGTCTTGTTTTAATTAAACTATTTTTAGTTTGATTAATTAATTTAAAGAATAAATTACATAATAATATCATAATATTATTATGTGCATATTTTAAGTAATTACTTATTATATGCTAAGCATGTTGCATTTATATTTTGCAATAAAAGTATTTATGATTTAATTGGTTTTATTTATAATTTCAATTATAAAAGAAAATCAAGTACGGATATTTTTGGTGTCCTTAACTCTAGAATTTTAGTTTCAAATAATTATACATTAAATTTTGAAAACTCAGCTAAGTGAATCATAGAATGTTAAGCACTTTACCTTGACTTAAGATAAGATTCAGGAGACGTATTAAGAGTATAGATTTCTTGTAGGCTTCGTGGATCGCGAGGACTAGCACCGCTGTTCCGATTCAGAGATAAGATTAAATGAAAAGCATTGCCTAATCAGGTGGGCTTATTTTCCAAATGTATGATTGAGCTAATGAGCTTAAATGTTTCATGAAATACAAACTGTTTATCCAATAAATATTTTTGTGCACTCTACCATGTTTAAGGCTCGCATAGTTAATCAATTGAGGTTCTCTTATGACCTAACACGTTGTTTGAGAATTGTGTACACTTGTTAGCTGACCTGGTGGGTTGATCTCCATCGGGCACTAACCAGAGGCATTATAAGGGTGCTCGGCTAGATGTGTTCTGGACCGTGAGAAATATGAGGTCTGCCTGGGTAGCATCCCGAGCTCAAAGTAAACTTGTCTGGGTTACGCCCTCAGTTCAAGTAAGCGGGAGACAGAGATCCGTCGGTGGCTAAAAGGTCCGGGATCACAACGAGTAACAGAATAGAGTGTGACAACTGCGCGCAATTAAATATATATATATATATATATGAAATGTTTTAACATGCTTAGAAGTTATTTCTCTTTAAAACCTTCTATGTCATGTAAGTATAATTGGATAAACTGCTCTTACAGATTATGAAATGTTTCAAAAGTTGCAGCCCACTAAGTACATTAGTACTTAGCCCAAATATTTTCAAATATTTTTCAGGTTAATGGCTGGTGTTGACAGGGCGAGCTAAGGCTAGGGTTCAACCTCGTATTTTGACTTCTGCTATAGCACTAGCCTTTATTTGTCTTTCGCTTTCATAACTTAAGACCTTTATGCCATGTCTCTAAATGATATCTTTTGTTGAGCCTAGACTATTTGACTCTCAGGTATTTAGATTAATGAATGTTGGTTATCTGAAGCATGAAACTAAACTTGTGATCCTGAAGTTGTTATGTTTGTTGATTGATTCGTATCACTTAGATATCTGTCTTTCTTCATCCAAAGGGGCGATGCCCGGTTGTTATTCCTTGTATTCGGATTCCACAAGGTATTTCCCTTGTTCATTTAAATGATTAGTCGTACCCCAATTATAGTTATTGTTTAAAGAATTGGGGCGTGACTAAGATTGAAATCAACACCTAAACTATAAAGCAATAAATGAGACATTATTTACGTGGTTAGGTCATCAAAACCTACGTCCACGGGAGTTCTTCGGATCTTTCTACTATGAGAGTGTTTACATGTTACAAGTGGTCAAAATAATATCAGATGATCTCTAACTCACTACCAAGCTTCTATTTATAGACATAGGAAGTAACCCTAAGGCCTTAAGCCCATCCCTTAGATAATTGGGCCTAAAGCCCCTTAGTGCCTTAGTACATTTAACTTTAGCTTCTAGCTTTGAGTGTTCAGCGCCGGGAGCTTCGTTATCTTGTGACTGCGTAGGCGCTTCGGATCCTTTAGACTGCTAGGGCTTCGGGCTCTCTAGACTGCACAGGTACCTCAGGTTCTCTAGGTTGCACAGGTGCTCGGTTGAACCTTTTATTATCCCAAGTCTTCAAGTAAACCTGCGCTGGTTAGTTTACTTAATAACAGTAATAATAATAATAATTTGGTAAAATAGACTTGAATTACTAAGCACAACGCTGATGAGTATTCCAGTCCTCATCAAGTATGATCTTTTAAGAGTATATAAAATGTACTCCCTCAATTCTACTATAAGTGGCTCAAAACTTTTCGGGGCGAGAATTAAGGAAAATGTGTAAATTGATTAAAAATGGTAAGGCCTACACTTTTTTAAGGGTTAATGTTTTCCATTTATAGAAATAAGTCACTTATAGTGAGACGACCCAAAATAAAATACTTGACACTTTTAGTAGAATAGAGGGAATAATATTTTGAATAAATTTATAAATTATTTAAGTGTTTGTATAATTGAACTTATAAATTATGGATACAATTGTGAGTTATAGGAAGAGAGATGTAGCTAGATAGAGACATAATGGTGAAATGAAAAAGCTATGAAATTTAATAATAAACCATGGTAGAGGTCTTCTTAAAAAAAAAACAGAGTAGAGTTCTTTTTATTAATCGATTACTCTCTCTCCTATCCATTTTGTTTGTTGTTTTAGCATTCATAAATATTTATGTTTTGATTGACGTTTCAAGAATTAATCTAAATCTTAACCTTATTTAATGTATCTTATATTAATTACAGAAAAATGACTCTTTTCATTTCCTCAAGCTAGCTTTTGTGATGGATCGACTCTTCTTTTAATTTATTTTACAGTGATTTGATATAAGAAGGCCAAGAGTGCATTAAATGAGGTTATGCTTGGTATAATTTTTTCTTATTAATAATTAGAATGACAAATAAAAAGGATATAAGGGAATATTATTTAATAAGATCATGAAAAAATAAGATGTGTGGTGGTTGAATTTGCCTTTTTGAAATTTATTAAAAGTTGGAGCTTATTTTTAAGAGATTATTATGTTATAAATTTTCTAAGAGGGTGGGGGGCTCTCCTTAACCAAAAAAATAGGGGTGAGTGTAGGTTACGAGTTTCAAAGATTTGTTGTAACACCCCAAATATTTAGGTTTATTATATAAGTTTAATTATTAATATTTTTTTGTATAGCTGATTATTTTTAGATAATTACATGAAATATATAGATATGCACCATTTATTTTTATCTAGACTATTATTATTATTATTATTATTATTCGATTCATATTAGAATTAGAACTCTTTTATCATCTTTATTCTTTATCCTATTAGGAGATATACATAGAATATATATATATATATATATATATATATATATATTTTATACTTATCAAAAACCCTTTGTATAAATAGGAGATCAATTTCCTATCCCAAATCACACACATACGCTGACTTTGAGATTTGAAAGCTTTGCAGATAGGTAAATTTTCTTCCTCTTCTTTTCATGCATAGGGTCATAACTTTTAGTTTTAAACTTGTAATTCTATAGACGTAAGCTTTCAATTCTTTGTATTTCCTTATATTTTGCTTTTCTCCTCAACAAAATTCAAAGATTCCTTTATGTTTTTCAAGTGATAATAATGAGTGCGTATATGCTATGATTACAATTGTATAAGTCTAGGCTAGTTGACTCATATAATAAATAGGAAACTTACTTTTTATTTTTCTTTAGTAATCTGTTAACATTTATAAGTTGATTTCTTTATTTTTTTAAAATAAATAATAAAGTTTTTGGAATATGTTTGTTTACACTTTTTCAGTATTTTATATGCCTATATATATATATATACATAAATATGATTGGATTGGTTATATATTTATAAATATACGATTATATAGATTTGCTTATAGGATTTTAGTTTAAGTTAGGATTCATATTGAAACGTTTTATCTATTTAATTAGGTGCGGTGCAACTAGAAACCTCGTTCCGGATTTTGATTGAATTTATAAGTTTCAACACTAAGGTGAGGGATTATATGCTTGTTGTTATATTCATGTATGTTTGAATGTGCTTTTAGTTCATGTTTGATTATGCTTGCTTAGATACATGTCTAGATACATGTTCAGAATATCATGTTCAAGTACATGATCAAAAACGCAGAATATCATGTTCAAGTACATGATCAGAAACGCAGAATATCATGTTCAAGTACATGATCAGAAACTCAGAATACCATGTTCAAGTACATGGTCAGAAATTCAGAAACACTTAGAATTAAGTATATGTGTATGACAATGTGAATTATTTGCATGTTTAAGCGTATGTGAATATGTGCATGTTTCCTCACTGAGTATATTTTCAATATGTTTACCCCTTATCTTCTCAGTTTTGCAGTTCTGGAGTCGAGATGGCAATGGAAGTCGAGAATGACTAGAGATTTAGTATTTCCATAGAAATTTAAGTTGAACATGTTACTTTTTGGTTTATCATTTTATTTTATGTTACTACCTTAGTTTTGACAAGTTGATTTTTAAATTAGTTTAAACTATTGATAGTCAAGAAATTTTATTTTTAACTATTAGTTCTTCAAAGTTTTTAGATTGAAAAGTTTATAAAAATTGGGGTGTTACATGTCAAACTATATTTGTCGCAGCCCGACATCTAGCCAGTGATAGAGTGGACCGGGTATCGATATGACTAATAAAATGATAAGGGGAAACAAGGGAAACTAGATAACTCATCAAGCGGAAGCTAATAATAATTCATGCTAAAGCAAATAAAATATCGTCAACATTAATAGAAATATTGACGGCTTCATAAATTCAAAAGTATCAGGTTTCTTGTCAACAAAAACAAAGGGAGTATAGCTAAATATTTACAGGAATTCATATTGTTCAGGGTAGCACAACAAAACGTGATCAGACTATATGTATGAAGACATATAGCTGAGAGTGACAATCTTAATTAAGTTAAAAAAAAATAATCTTCAACTGTTCATACTACCGTATGGGAACAGAATACGGTACCAAAAGACGTCTGAAACAACAAACCCTCCAGCGGCCAGCCAATCTCTCACCTTGCTCATCCTGCACATTTAGAAATACATGCAGGGCTGAGTATAAAATACTCAGTGGACATAAGCCGAAAATAAATAATCTCGCTCTTAGAGCTATAAATTTAACTTGCCACTTATGTTATACACAGGGGTTTTACTCAAAAGAACCCGTGTAAGCAATTGATAAATTATAAGCATCATAAACAATGAATGATAGACTGCAGTAAAAATACTCAGCATGTAGTACCACTTCTACAACTCATCATCATCAAGGTACTGAGAAGTAGGCCTCCTTCTCAAGCACCGTAACCAGCTGACCCGACAGTCGGCTCACAGTCATTTCTGATCGGCCAACCCGGTATACAGCTCACGGTCACCTCTATGTACACAATCCCACTTTTGGCAGAACCCGAATTCGTCTCATCCATAGAGAGTAACGTACAGGCTCGTCGTCAACAAAACTCGGCAAGTTAATTAGTTTAAACATCATCATTAAATCCCAAATCATTTTTAAGACTCATAAACATCATCATAATCATCATTTTGGAAAACCAGTAATAGGGTATAAGAAAGTAATGCCCACCTGGGAATCCTAGCTTTAGCTCTCGTGCTTTGGAGTGATCTCACTTACGCCCTCGACTCGTATCTTCAGACATCATAATTGGCATAGACGGTTCATGTAATAAAATAAACGTCGATTAGAAAATTCCTCACTAAGTTCATTGTTCTCATCTTAGTACTACTCTTCGTTTCCCATTAGTACCCTCTAACTAATCAATCTTATATTAATAGTACTTCCTAAATATTCACCGTTTCTACTCTCGACTCATCACCAAATTTTTAAGTCTAAAATTTCAGTAAGGAACAAACTCCTAGATAATCAAACCCAGATAGCATCTAACAGTCACATACTGAAACTTAATCACATATTGAAACTCATTTTTTTTGAAAAAACCGTAAAATATTTTAGTTGGGGAAAATTTTCCAAAATTTTTAATTTAGAAAGTCAAGAATATTTTATCTTCATTCTTGAAACAGTTAAACAAAATAAATCACATACACAAGTTATGGCATTTTATCACATTCCTTAATACATTCTCGATAATTCATATAAAATTCACATGATACTCAGCGACACAATTATGTGATTAAACATCTCAAGAAAAACCAAATTCGGTTAGGTAAATTAAACTCGGAAAAAGTTATATATATATATATATATATATATATATAGGGGAGGGCTAGGGTGAAAACACCCCTTAGTGTATAAAATAGGAACTAATCTTAACCCTTGATCTAAAAATCTGGACGGTTGAGATTGTGAATTATTTAGCTATTTAGTTCGAAGGTCATATACGTATGATTCACACCAAAGTTTTTTACAAGGGCTTTTTTGGTATAGTATTTTTCGAATGTTTATCTGCAACAATTATTCCCCGAAAATTGTGCTCAATAAATAAGGAAAATCAGATTTTATATGATTGCTATGAAGAATTAATTTAAAATCAATAAAATGAATCATTTTAGGGTTTAGTTTCTACCATTTTTTGCAGGCAATTTTCTTCATATTTCGTCTGCAGATTCATTCCGCAGAGAACAGAAATTTATAACCCCAAAAAAGTAGGCGAAACTAATCTCATATTTTAATGGTGAAGACGAAATCGAAGAGCTCCGGTGAGTGAGTTGTGATGTGCGATTTCTCTAATGGTTTAAAGTATTTGTATATTTGCTTACGAATTTGCATGTTTGCTTGATTCATGGACTGTACTTGTACAAAAATTTAATTCGCATGAATTAGTTTGTTAGTTTAAATGGTTTTGTCAGATTTATAATTTAATAAACAAATTAATTGGTGTCAGAACAATGTTGTGTGAGATGTCATTTTATTTTTTGTAGTGGATCTACACATATCAGTTTTTTTGAAGGAATTCGTCTAATTGCAACTTTTCTATTAGGTTTGTTATTTCTTTTTTCAATATATGTGTATTCTTGAGATCTCTGAGATCGTAATATATGAATTAATCGAAACTTTGGGTTTATTTTCTGGTGTTTCCCCTTTTTTTTGTAGATGACATGTCACAATGATGATTTTCGGGTGTATTAATGCGAATTTAATAATATTCATTTGTGTAATCATTATCTGATGATGTCCACAATGTGAATCGGGACATCATTTGTTCATGAACATATATGTGTTTTACCAGAATTGCAACCATGAATTAGAACTCTGTACTTTGTGTGAACCCGTTCAAAGGAAGATATTACTAAATTATGAGTTTTTTGAATTACTGATATTAATTATGAATCAGTTTTGTTCTTGATATTAATTTTTTGTATGAATCACTCTTACATGTTGGCCTTGAATCAATTTTAGATGTTGTATGAATCCATAATTATGAAATTGCATATACGAACTTTATTAGCGTGAACCATGTTGTAATCTGAAAATATTTTGTGTCGTGTCTGAATTGACATCTGTTTTGTGTATTCTGATTGTTTAGCTGATGATTGCCAGCTCATTAGGTAGTAATTGATTAGAAATGGATACAAGTTTGCGTGGGTGATGAGTGTGAACCCAACTGATATTAGATATGCGTTTGTGTGAGTGTGATAAATTTATATATTTGAGGTTCTGTGAAGCCACAATATGTGTGCATAACGAAAGAAATTTGCGCGTGAATTGCAGCAATGTGCCCAAAAAAGGGGAAAAGGTATAGTAATTCGGGAGATACAATAGACAGACAAGTGAAGGTTTGTTTATGTGACTTGTCCAGTATCAAGTTTGTTTTATGCAAGGAGATACAATTCCTCATCTTTATGCAGCACGAACTAAGCATAGGAATGACCCATTGCTAACAGAGTTGAAGCTTGCAATGATAGACGGTATGTTAAACTGTTATTAATTTAAGAGTGGTTAAGGTTGTACTTTTTTTCTATATTTAGGTGGTACTTGAATTTTTGCATTATGTGGTTATATGTTTTTGGTTAAGTTTGTGTATTTTTTGAATTATTTAGTTGTTTGAATGAATTAGGAGTTTTGAAAAAGAGTAAAGAAATGAAGGTTGCAAAGCAGTCTGGTGAAGATAATTCAGACACTTCGGTTGATGTTGAGGTCTACCGTCACTGTTATAAAAAAGACAAGGAACGAGAAGCGCAAAGCGGTGATGGTGAATTACAAGGAGTGGGTTGTCAGACGTCCAGAAGATTAGTCGTCCTTGTTGAACGAGCATCAAAAGCAGTGGCGACATTAGGATTTAATTGTTTGTTGGATCTTCCTATCCAGGATCTACCCGAGAAGCTTAACTACTGGGTGATGGATAGTTACAGACTTATTTGTGCTTTGGTTTCGCATTTGGTGTGGTAAATTGAATTCTTAGTGATACATTGGAGGTTTTGACGAATGTTGTTGATTATTCTAGATTATTTAGTACATTATGAAATTATGATGAATGTGTGGTCATTTATTTTGTACGAAGTAATAAAGATTGAATATTTTCAGTTTACGAAGATAAAATGCACAAACTAATAGGTTACAAAGTATGAAATATTGTCCATGGTTTTTTGTATGAAGTACTAACTATGGGGTGAACTGCTTCCCTTGTTTATACGAATTAGATTTGAGTTGGAGATATAGCAGTGAGGCAATTGCATCGATTATTAACTAAAGTGGACCGAATTATCATTGTAGGACATGAACTGAATATCAATGTATGACACACAAAATTTAATAAGAAGTATAAGCTAAAACACTCAAATAACGTCAAACTAATAATTCTTAGATTCATAAACATTAATGCACGTTATAAAAAACTGATATGTTAGTAATTCATTCAGCGTCAAGTTCATTTTTTTATTGGGGGTTTTTTTAAAGTATATCGACAATTCAATTGTGTGTGACTGTGAAAAATATATTAATAATCGAAGAACTGGTATGAATTGGCGGCACATGTGGTACATTTGTTACATACAATTGCATGAATATTTGAGTTCATCGGCATGAATTGATCTCTAGTTTTTATTTTTTATTAATTTTTGTTGTTGTGAAGAGATGTAAATACTAACTTATAATGATTCAATGCTTGTTAAATAGGAATTTAAGGACTGCCACGTATCTAATGGTTCCACAGTATAAGAGCTTAATTCAAATTAAATAGTTAACAACAACAGTCATAATCAATGGAAGTTTTTTTTTTTTTCAAAGCATCAAAAATATCCAAAAACCCAATGTCTAAGATTGAAATGTGAAAAACGAAAAATTGTTCAATAGCAATGAGATAATGAATTGACAACGCAGTAGTGGTAGTCACTCCTCGTCGCTCTCTTTGTCAACTACCTTCCCGCAATTACGTGAGTCAGAACAAGATGATCGATTCGTGCTGCATCAATAAGTAATGCATACAATTTAATTTTCGATTCGTGCTGCATCAATAAGTAATGCATACAATTTAATTTTCAATTCGTGCTGTATCAAAACGTAATTTATAATTAATATGGCTATGATATTCACACGAGTAATGAATCACACAATTGATTGCATGAATTATTTTAACAACACGTAATGCAAATTAAAATAATTTTCGATTCGTGTTATATCAACACGTAATGCATACAATTTAATTTTCAATTCATGTTGTATCAAAACGCAATTCATACAACTTAATTTTCGATCTGTCAACAGGTAACTCATGCAATTTAATTTTCGATTTGTTCAATTTAATTTTTGATTTATTGAATTTTTGATCTGCTCTGTGTTTTGCATCTATATAAAAAAGTGAAGTCCAAATTTATCTACGGTGTGAAGATTTGATTTGATATGGCAATAATATGTGAGCAATTAAATAAGATATGGTAACCAATAATGAATAATTGAAATGACATCCCTATCCTCTCAGCATCTAGACGTGTAAACATAGGTTATCAATTGGGATTAATTATGGCAGTAGGATCTTGACAAATCAATGGCTGAGATCGGTTCCTATTTTATACAAAAAATACTGTTTTTATTTTAGCCCACCTCTATATATATATATATATATAGGGGAGGGCTACAGTAAAAACACTTCTTAAAATATAAATATAAACGTTTTTTAATGTACGAATTTTATCCAACAGGGTTACGAATTCATCCAACATGGTTACGAATTGTGAAAAATAAATTTTTGCTACCTTTGGGATTCGAACCCAGGACCATGAATTCATCCAAAAGGGTTACGAATCAACCGTAGATCTTGATGATCTAATGGCTAAAAATCATTTATATTTTATACACTTAAGAGTGTTTTTATTCTAGCCCTCCCCTATATATATATATATATATATATATATATATATATATATATTCCATTAGCATTTTCATGAATTAATATGGTGTATAGTTATCACCATTAACACTTGAAATTACAATAAATCAAAAGTAGGAGTGCTTTGAACACCTACACTTGACCACATATACTATGTTTCAACTTCAAGAAATAAACTGTTTCGCCTCGGAACTCCTCTGGGTTCGAGATTCCTACATTGGAAACCTTTTGAAGTCTAGTTTCATTTAAAAAAAGTAGGTTGCAAAACTCTAAATAGTTCAAGAGATATGACCATTCTCCCACAGCCTACCATATTCGGCAGTTTTGTGCAACTGGAAGTTTAGATTTTTGAAAAATAGTAAATCTTGGCGAAATGACTTGAAATTTTGTGGGTAGCTACCCAACGTATTCATATATTTACAATAAAAATTGGGAAGGCAAACACGGAGGGGAAGATACTGAAAAGGGTGACTCTATTGTCTGTTCTCTCGAAATTCTCGGTAGAAAGTTGCAGTTCGAGTTTTGTATTTAAAAGGGTAGCAAACGATGTCCAAATGACTTTAAATTTTATATGGACGTTAATAAAACTCTTATATACTCACCATAAAATATTAAAGATTTTTGGGTATCAATAATCCCATCGAATTTCATCAAGTCAGTAGCTTTTTAAGCTAGCCAAATTAACTCATCAAATTGCCCACTTATGCATGTTAGCCAACTATACCCTATTCCTCATCCAATTAATTCATCTCAGTCTTCATCAATCTCAAGAATCTAATCCATCAAATATCATCCCAACAATCTGTTCGCTATTATTTTCACCACGCCGCAAGTATACGGGTAGTTGCAATATATGGAAGCAAGGTCGTATCCCACAAGGATTAGTAGTTCAATCAAGTGATTATCCTAATTCATTTTACTCGACTATTTAAACTAAACGATTGAGTGATTGGTTTGATTATCTAACTAATACTTAACAAGTGCAACAGACAAATAAAAATCAAATAAGCAAAGTGGATAAATAAGATGATTAAGGCGATTTAGGGACTAGGCATCGATGATTAAGAAAAGGACTTCAATTATAACTCAATACTAATCTTGACGAACCTAATTATCTAGAGTGATCTCCCAACTGGTTTTAGCCCCCTCCCGGACGACTAAAACGGTAGATTACGGGTCATAGTTGCCGTCCCCGGTCAACTTCTAACCTATAACTCCCAAAAGCACACAAAGATCGACATACTCTCACCCAACTCTCAACCTCCCGGTTATCGAATTGATATGTTTCAAACACCTTATCTATTGCAATTATCCTCTCCCAATTCAAAGTGCAAATTAGAAATGCATAGAATGTGGCCAACAATCCATACAAGAAATAAATCAAGGGTTTGAAAAGATAATGTGCAAATGAACAAACAAGATTTATATTGAGCATAAATAATCAATCCATTACAATAATCATCTAGCCTAATCCCCAAATCAAAGAGAAATTTAGCCTAACATGTTCAAACACAATAAATCAAAGTTTAAGGTGTACATAATAAAAGAGAGAGTAAGAAATGACAAATCCTATTTATGAGCTTCTTCTTCCTTCTCTTCTCTTCAATGGTCTTCAATGGTAGATGGGTGTGTTGTTGGAGGCTAGGGTTTAGTGTGTGGAGTGTTGGGGAAGATGAGTGATGGAGAAGAAGAAGAATAATCAGAGAAAAAGGGGGAAAATGGAGTTTAAGGGCTGAAAAACGCGACTCCGCTCTTTTCCCGCGGTCACGGCCCGTGCCCGTGGTGCTCAAACGTGGGCGAAACTCAGGGAACCCGCGGTCCCGCCCCGCGGCCGCGGGTGGTGACCGTGGGTGGACCCGCGGTCCCAGCCCGCGGCCGCGGGTGGTGACCGCGGGACATCCCTGGACTCGAGCACTTAGCCCGCGGTCCCACCCCGCGGCCGCGGGTGGTGACCGCGGGCGATACATTCCCCGCGACGCGTGACCGCGGCCGCGGCCTCTGTGCGCGGCTCTGACTTTGTCGGCCCGTTCTCCCTCGTCCGAGCTCCGATTCGGGCGCCGTTTACGCTCATGGATTTACCTCTCGAGTACGTACTTCAATCCTATGCTCTCACCACATTCTCCAATCAACTCTTGATTTGCCCTGAAAATACTCAAAACACTATACCAAGCAATCAAAACTTCATAAATACTAAATATTCGGGCACAAACAAGCATTCACAAGCAAAACATGAAGGGAAATGACAACAAAACATGTGGAATTGAGGTACGAAAATCATGTTTGTCACAATCTCACAAGCTCATAAGCACAACCAATCCATGAACTTCAACCTTCCTAAAGTCATGTAAACTAACATATTCAAACATTCATATATCATAATAAACTCATGCTTTGCATATAAAAGATGATTAAATAGACTCCCAATAGCATAAATATGATCTCACTTAAAGATTAGAAGATGAATTTTTTTTGAAGGCTTCCAACCCTAAATTTTTGAAAATTACAAACTTGAATTAGAAGTTATTTTCATGCTTTAATCATCCATATTCATGCTTATATAGCTCAACCATAAGTAGATTCATGTGATTAGAAGCTTACTCTTATGATTTTTGTGGAGAAAAATATAGCTCCACCTTCTTGACTCGAAGCTCAAGCGTTCAAGCAAGCTTTTGTTTTAAGGATATATATGGATATTTTTAGCTTGATCTAATAGGTGATTATGGTGTAGAAGTGGCTTGTGAAGCTTTTTACTTGCTCAACAATGGTGGTGGATGAAGAAAGTTGGGAGAGAAGAGAGAGGGAGGGAGGGGGGGGGGGGGGGCTACTATGGGGGATGAATGAGGAATGATATGTTTTATTTAAGTGATAATACTTAGCCTCAAAGCAATAATATTATAGTTTAATCTTGTGTCTTAGCCACTTGCTTTGACTCCCAACATGCTTTAATTATATTTAATTCATGTATCACAATGCTTATATTAATAAATCGTGTACCACAATCATATAGTATAGTTTAGTAAAAATAAATTGAGGTACACGTCTCGTTAATAAAGTCATTATTCCATCATCAAATAATTGTGTGACTAAAAATAATTATAATGATAATAATTAGTACACACATAATTCACTTCACATCTATCTCAGAAAAATTAATTCTGAGAAAATTCATTAGAAAAAATTATTACTCGATTAATAATTAATCTATTCATCGATAAAACTTAATCGATCATTTTGAAAATTCAAAATGAATTCGTGTGCAATCAATTCAAGAAAAACATAATCACTCAATCACAATCACATATGCATCAAGTAGGTCACACAACAATCATTCAAATATTCTCACATAATCTAATGTTAACTCAACCGTCTCTTTATCTCAACTCTTCTCTATAATGACTCTCACTTACTCTAATTGACTATACTTCTAATCGAGTATCATCATAAAATATTCTCTCATGGTGATATACTCACTAGCTCCAAAATAAAAATAATAATAACTCAATTTATTGGTATATTTCACCTCGTCATATGCTATTGTTTATACCTCAGTGCTCTTAATGGTAAATCTCAAAATATATATATAAAATGAGGAAAAAGCGGTGTGTTACATCCTACCCTCTGATCATTATTTTTATAGCAACAATAACTGCAACTAAACAGTGTAATTGTAGTACGCAAATAGCAAGCAGAGTATCGTATCCACAGAGACTGTAAAACGAAATCACTCTATCTACTTCCTAAACAAACTCTAACAGTATGCAAGTGAAACAAATTTGAAGGTGATTTACGAACTAAGATTATCTTAATAAAAACTAAAGACCATATAAAACTATGATAATTAACTCAAATATAAGGAAAGCTCTGACCCTAGGGATGTACTTTCACTAATCAACTACATGCATTTAACCTATTGATTCAATTACCAATTTTAATCCAACCCTGATGAAAGATCACTATATTATTCACAAGCGTCTCTAACGACCACCTATGAACGTAGATTAATTAATCCCTTTTCGCATTCAAGACTCCAAGGAATAAATTAACTCCAAATAGCACATAAAGAATAGCTTCCTATAGCTTCACCTATCGCATTCAAGACTCAAGGCTAACACTATATCATGCATTCCTGAATCGGCTGAACAATTATCGCATTCAAGACTCAAACTGAACAGCTAAACATGTAAATCATTGATCAGATAATTCACAAGAAATTAAGCACCAGGAATCATGAATCACAAGTTGGAGGGCAAATTGATATCAATAAATCAAAAACACATAATCAATCAGCTATATACAAACCCTAGGTTCAGAATAAAAGAACTAGCCAAACATAATAAAATCAAACATAAACATAATTAAATTGAACACAATTGTAAAAACAAATTGTATAAAAACCGAATTAAAACGATTGTAGCGGCTTGAATCTTCAATCTTGATCCAAGCCTTGAAAACTGGAAAGCTAAAAAGTTCTAAAGCTAAAAAACTGAAATATGAATGTTAAGAACTGGAAAACTAAAGCTGGCAACCCTAGATAGGTCTAAAGAGGACCTATTTATAGTCTTAGGGTGAAAAACCAAGTTCTAAACCGAAAATAACTTGAAAAATTGTAAAAACGCGGAAGAAAACAAAACCCGCGGTCAATTCGGCGACCCGTTCGGCGGTCGCCGAATTGATCGCCGAATTCAGGACAATTAACACACGAAAACGGCGACCGCCGTTTTTCCAGCTATCCGCCAAAATTCAGTCAGGGTTTTCGGCGACCTGGCCGGCGGTCGCCGTTCTGGTCGCCGTTTTCCCTCCTTAAAACGCTGAAATTCGGCGGTCAACTCCCTTTGACCGCCGAACTGCTCCTTTTCCGTCCCGACTCCAGAATCTTCATCTTTTCTCGATTTTTGGGCTCGATTCTCTCAAAACTCTTCTCTTCAACATGTTCCTTACACTCCATGCTCCAATATCACTCAATTCTGCATCCAAACAGTCAAAACTACACCCAACCGTGAAATCATCGAAATAATAGTAAATGAACTCCACACAATAATGAAACGGGTGTAAAATCGACTTAAACTACAGAATATAAACCATAAAAACCATGCAAAATGAGTGTTTATCAACTCCCCCAAACTTAAGATGTTGCTCGTCCTCGAACAACGAGAAGAACAAAACAATAAACACGAATGGGTAAGATGATTGGATCATCGATGCCTCAGAAAAATAAAACCTTTCGAATTCCCTCAAATTCTCAACATATGAACACAATAATCACCAACAAGCATAATCAATGGCAAATTCAACCTCGACATTCCAACAATTGACTCTCAAGATAAAAGTGTTTCGCTCAACTCTCAATTGATGGAAAAGGACGTGTATCACTCATCGAAACTCATGAAATGCAGATTACTTACCATATGCTTGCCAATTGTCTCAAAATCTCCATCGCTAAAAGTGTGTCAAGGGTAAGATCAAATAGGTCTTAAATTTGGGTTCTAATGTAGGGACATTGGATTAGGTAGGGAAATTTGGCTAAGTGACTCAAATTAAATTGCTCTCACCAACCTTATGACTTCACCATTCAAGCATGGAATAAATTCCATCTTCCACCTAACAACATCTCCATAATCATCACAAACCAAGGGATATAATCATCATAAATCAAACTAGACATTCTTTTATGCTCTCGTTTTTCTCATAACAACAAAGTCGACTATCCATGAATTTTTCAATTATCACTCGACTTTCTCAATCAACTTTCATCAAAATTTCTTTCTTTTTTCTCTTTTTTTTTTCTTTCTTTTTCTTTTCTAGAGCTTATAAGAATGACTACAATCATGTTTCACCCTTATTTCAATCAACCCACAGTCAATATCACACGACGATCCCCATATACTCCATCACCCCCTATCATCCGGTTAATGAATCAAAGCTTAAAAAGGCTCAAACACGGTTAACAAGGGAATAATATTTTCAGGACAGTGTTTGGGATATAACGTGGATCACGAAAAATGGCCTAAGATCATCTCAAACTCTTGAACACAACAAGCAACCTCGACCAAGACTCATGGCAAGTTCTAGAAGCGCACTACATGCATGACAACACTAAAAAACAAAGAACAAACTGCAAATATGGGCAGTTAAGGCTCAATTCCTCACTAGCTTGTTCAACGTCAAAAGTCAAGGCAAAATCTACTCATCAATCACACACATCGGTTCAAATCATGTCAACATATCAAGAAAAATTGGGAATTACCTTCTTTTTCGCAGAAATCGTCATAAGCACCTTACCAATCAACTAAATGGAGCAACAAACATTCAAATAGCAAAGAAACTATGGAGTGTATCTAAGAGAATATATCAATTTTAGTTACAGGCCCACGAATTAAAAGACTAAGCAACAAATCTCCTCAAAAACATCAAAAAGATCAAAAATATGCTAGGCTAAAAATGCAAACCATAACTAATCTCCATCCCCCTTCTCCCAAACTTATTAAGGAGCGTATGCTCGAAAATAAATTTGGAGGGAAAAATAGATAGAAGTTATGGTGAGCATACTTACAAATCCTCAAGATGGCGGTCCTCCCTGTCTCCTCTGGAACTCCTGAAACTGTCGTAGGAGTTCCTCCTGCATAGCCATCTGCCTCGCATATTCTTGCTGCTGTCTCGCCATCTCAGCCCGCTGCCACGCCTCAAAGGTCGCCTGCCGGTTGAACTCCTCCCGGGCGTATGTCTCAAAAGCGCCATAATGAGCAAACTGCTCGCGCTGATATGCATCCATCGCTTGTTGCTGCAGGCGAACCACTGTGACGTCAGTGCGCATCACCGTGAGCTGCGCCTCCTGTTGCTCGACGAAGGCCTGCAACCGCTGCATCCGATCGGTGAGGTCATGTCATATCCCGCCTTTTAATCACTGATTAAAGGCTTAATTATTAATAAGTAGGGTTCGGCATCCATTAATAATAAAACTGGTTTGATTTATCTGATGTATTTTAATCATTATACATGTGTTTTGATGTGCTTAGTTCTTATTAATATTTGAATCCGTTTGAGATTTAAAAATATTTTTATCATTATAGTGCATAAAGTTTAATTAGTGGGTTGAGCGATTCCCCTGGCGGAGTGTGATTCCTCTGGCGGAGTGTGATTCCCCTGGCGGAGTGCGATTCCTCTGGCGGAGTGTGATTCCTCTGGCGGAGAGTGATTCCTCTGGCGGAGTGCGATTCCTCTGGCGGAGTGCGATTCCTCTGGCGGAGTGCGATCCCTCTGGCGGAGTGCGTTTCCTCTGCTCTGCCGAGTTTTGATTTCTCTGCTCTGGCGAGTTTTGATTCCTCTGCTCTGCCGAGTTTGATTCCTCTGCTCTGGCGAGTTTTGATTCCTCTGCTCTACCGAGTTTGATTCCTCTGCTCTGGCGAGTTTTGATTCCTCTGCTCTGGCGAGTTTTGATTCCTCTGCTCTGGCGAGTTTTTCATTTCTCTGCTCTGGTGCGGAACTGACGTGAGAGAGAGAGGAGTCAAAGCAAGTGGATAAACGTAGTTAACGGATAAGATATTTTATGCAAATGGATAATTAAACATGTGTTATTTATCCAATACTTGATGGCTAAGTAAATGGGGTTATATAAATAACACCCTTCTCTTTCATTCCTCATAACAGACGTCCTTTTCCTCTCTCTTTCCTCTTTCTTCTCTCTCTTCTCTCCCGACTGTCTTCACCCAATACCATTGATGAGTTAGTAAAAAGCTTCACAAGCAACTTGTATGCCATAACCACCGATTAAATCAAGCTGAAAACACTTTTAGATCCATAGAACAAAAGCTGGGTTGAAGGTTCGAGCTAGGAATCAAGAAGGTGGAGTTATACTTTTCTCTACACAAATCATAAAAGTAAGCTTCTAAACACATGAATCTACTTATATCTAAGCTTTGTGAGCATGTAAATGGAGGATCAAAGCATGAAAATAACTCCTAATTCAAGCTGGTAAATTTCGAAAATTACTAGGGTTGGAAAGTTGAAGTTCGTGAAGAAAGTGAAAATTGAGTGGTTATATGAGTTCTTGAGCATGCTATGATGTTAAGTGATGGTTTAGATTGATGATTAGAAGTGATGAAATGAGTTTTGGTATGAGTTTGTTGTTGAGAATTATGATGTTATACTCAGGTTAGAAATGTTTTTGAAATATATGAGTTTTAAGTACAAATTGGAGAATTTCGTAGGCTTACTGACCTACTGTGATCGACGGTTTGTCGATGTCTAATAGCTTTGAAAATTGTATAGCAAGTCCCTACATGAGTCTTGAGTACCCTGGTAAAATTTCAAGCCATTCCAACTTCGTTTGATATTTATTTAAAATACAATACCTAAACAGCACATTACTACCGAGAATTTCAGAGAACAGGGGAAAGAGTCATTCATTTCAGTGGCTTCCTCTGTGATCTAGCTTTCCAAACTTTTATGGTATTAACCTTATTGTGTTAGCTAGATATCCACCAAAGTTGAGCCCAGTCTGACAACGTTTACTATTTTTCAAAAATCCAAGTTTGCGATTGCTCAAAACTGCCGAACATGGTAGATCGTGGTAAAAACGTCATATCTCTCAAACCACTTGGAGTTTCGACTCTACTTTTTTTGAAACTAGACACGAAGATCTTTCTTTTGGTATGAGTCTCGAGTATAGGAGACTTCGGAGTCAGAACAGATTAAATTTTGAAGTTGAGCCAGTGTAAAATCAGAGCATGTTTTGATGATGTTTGATTGTGATTCTTATGTGCCTTATGTGTTAGTGTTGCCTATGTGTTTGAATGAGATTATACGAGGTATGATGGTTTTTGACTATCTCTAATGGAACGAATTATGGATGCTAGAACCCTAAAACACTAAAATATACCTTAGACACGTAGAATTAGACTTTGTCTTGTGACAATTTTCTTCGCGAACTTACCGACTCTTCATCAATAAAGGTCCGGGCGACAGGAAGTGAAGTCGAAGAAGAAGCGACTCCACGCTAGCTTAAGAACGTTTGAGGTGGGCATTACTTTTACTATACGTATATAGAGATCCCCTGCGTGACGTAGGCCTCATATACGAATATATGTGCATGACAAGTTTTAACCTGTTATTCAGCTTTTATGAAATGCTTATATGTTCAATGCCATTATGAAAATGAAAATGTTTATGAAAATGAAAATGTTTATGAAATGATTGACTGCCAAAAATGTTTATGTTTTACGTATGTATCCTATCTGTGTTGGTTCGCCAACTTTAAAGGAAATCCAATTGGGATCCTATGCTAGACAAAGGTCGCTAGCTAGGGTTAACGTGTACACTCATGGAGACCGCGAGTCGCTTGCGACCGGTCTTGGCGTCCGTGGTAAGGAGGCCTCCTTCCCGGCGCGTGACAGAAAAGAACAGATATGGATCATATGAAGGAAAATGATCGGCCGATCGACTTTATGAAAATGAAAGAAATGTTTTAGTAAGCGCAGGCTATTCAAGAAAACCCCTGCGTGTTACTATTGGCAGTTCAATTTATATATGTATGTATATTATTATTATTTTTTTTTTTGTTTCGGCTTATGCCACTGGGTATTTTTATACTCAGCCCTGCATGTATTTCTAAATGTGCAGGTTGAGCAGGCGATGGAATGGATCGGTGTTGAGCGGATTCCCTTTTTATGGTCATGTAATGAAACCTTGAGTATGCATCTCCATATGCATAACTCACACGTTTTTCCGCTGCAAACACTCTGACTTATTTATCGGTTCTACTTGAACTTATTACTACTTCAGCTTGTTAAATTTCCATTTGAGGTCTAGTCGTTATGGCAAGCTCGTTTGTAAACTACCCAAGCCGTTATATATATATATCACTAGTTTGTTGTTGTTAATATTGATTACTTAACAAACCCCCTTTAGATTCTATTTTACATTGTTCACCCCAAGTCATAACCCCGGTTAACCCGTCATTGGGATAGTGGGCTGTGACATAATGGTATCAGAGCAGTTCGTTCGCTCTGGCCCTAGAAACCTTACTCTAAAAGCCAAGTCTAGTTTGATTCACTAGACATACGTGGGTTCATAAGACACCGCTCAACACTCCATTGCATCGTGCTCAATCAAGGAAAGAAGGTAACTATAGTTCAACGTTTTAAAGATGTTATTGTTCTAAGATATTTTATGAATATGTTTATGTGAAGAGCATGCTGTGATGAAATGTTGAATGATTTGCCTTTCATGACATATCATTGCAGTTATGATGTTATGATATGAAGAATGATAGAGAATTGACATATGCTTTCCCAGAAAACATAGATTGCTGTAAGTGGCATGATCACTATTCTAAAAGAACATAGACTACTAGATTTGTAGGATATCTCTACAATCTAGATTCTTAAGGTAATGATTTAGAAGAATGAAAGAGGAATGAAAAGACATGTACGCGTTGAAGGAAAAGCACAGAATGATAATACAAGACGAATTCAAGGCAAACACTGCATCAAGGGTTTGAGCATAGTCTCTACGTTCGAATGTTTACATGCGACGGAACATCAAATTGACTTTTACTACGCGATAGATATTATGAATAGTTGTCCACGACTTTCTAAGTTCGGGACGATGTTTCCCGTGTGACTGGGAGGTGATGATGTTGGACCTGGCCAGTCCACATGATCCAAATCTCAATAGACGTCTTTTGGGTTGAAAACCCATGTGTTTCAACAGTTTCTACAACACCTTGCTTGTTGATGTAATGATTTTGAGCCTTTCAACTTTTGAGTTGTTATAGTATGTTTCCTTGATGGATAAAACTAAGAAGTATTAGTATACTGACCTAGTATATCACCCAAACCATAACTTTGCAAATTGATTAGTATGATAAACTGACCCTTATAGATTATTATCGTTACCGTTGTACTACACATCAGAAGTTATTGATGATCGTCTTGGTCTTTAAAGCACACAATGCCTCCCAGAAGAGCCCCAAGAAACAACATGGGTGCAGGAAATGAACCCCCACGAAGGGTTGAAGAACTTTTTCTTAAACAGAGCCCGCCAACATTCAACGGGACCGGCAACCCGACTGATGCCGAAATCTGGATTAGGGCGATGGAAAGGATTTTCGACTTTCTTCATTGCACTGATCAAGAGAGACTCTCTTGTGTTGCATTCCAACTCACTGGGTCGGCAGATTTTTGGTGGGAAACCAAGAAGAGGACAATGACCCCCGAACAACTGGAAAACCTGACTTGGGAAGACTTCAAGATGGAGATTTATGATAAATACATCCCCAAGAGCTACAGAAAGAAGAAGGAGATAGAGTTTTTCAATCTAAAGCAAAACAAGATGTCCGTGATGGAATACGATCGCGCATTCTGCGACATGTCTCGCTATGCCCCTCATTTGATCGACACTGATGAAAAGATGGCCGAGAAGTTTCGTTCAGGCCTTAGGCACGAGATCAAGATGGCACTTGCTAGTCATGGTAATCTCACCCACTCTGAGGCACTTAGCAGAGCTCTGGATGTTGAGGCAGCTATGCCTGAAGACCGCTCAACCCAGACTCAAGCTCCGGGAAACAACGATCGTGGGAAGAGAAAATGGGAAGGCAACAACAACAATAATAGGGGTTACTACAACAACCAAGATAACAAGAGGCCATGGCAAGGAAATATGATGCCACAAGGGCAGTGGCAAGGACGACCAGTCAATCCAGGATCAGCTGGAAACAATCAGGGCCAGCTCAGGGCACCTTTGTGTCCCAAATGCTCCAAGTCACATCACGGCATATGCTTGGCTGGTAGCAATACCTGCTTTAAGTGTGGCCAGAAGGGCCATTTTGCCAGAGACTGCCAAGGAAAACCACAGGGAGGAATGAGAGGGCCGAATCAGCCAGGCCAAGTACAACCACTCAGGGCTATTCAAGGTCAACAGCTACTCTATCCACCACCACAACAACAGCATCGACCTGTGGCACATCCACCGCAAATTTCACAAGCAAGAGCCTATGCCCTGCACAAGAATAAGCAAGAAAACAACCAAGGGAATTTGGCAGGTATGGGCACATTACTCGACACACCTGTTATACTTCTGTTCGACAC
This sequence comes from Salvia miltiorrhiza, assembly GCF_028751815.1. NCBI lineage: Eukaryota > Viridiplantae > Streptophyta > Magnoliopsida > Lamiales > Lamiaceae > Salvia > Salvia miltiorrhiza. The sequence goes on along the minus strand of NC_080388.1, from coordinate 26,021,243 downwards.
AGGTGCCTCACATTCTTTTATTGCAAGTGCATGTGTAAAAACTTTAAAGCTCCAACCTGAAAAGACTAATCAGGACTTGAGAATTTCTTCACCAATAGGAGGGATGGCAGTAGTAACACATGCTTGCTCGAACCTAGAGCTAACCATAGGATTGTTTAAGGTTATAGCGAATAACTTACACGTCATATCGATGGAGGACGTTGATATAATCCTGGGGATGGACTGGCTAGCGAAGAACTATGCCATGATATTGTGTCAAGAACGGAGAATCGCTTTCCACTTTCCAGGAAGGGACGCTTTAAGTTTCCACGGAATATGCAGGAGGAACAGAGTGCCGATTATTTCAGCTTTACAGGCAAGAAAGATGATGAACAAGAAAGATTGCCAAGCCTTCCTCGTATACCTGAACGGGGAAGTTGAGACCGAAAAGATAATGGAAGATGTAGAGATCGTGCGGGATTTTCAAGATGGTTTCCCAGAAAATTTGCCAGGTTTACCACCTGACAGACAAGTAGAATTCACCATCGATCTAGAGCCTAGGAGCGGCGCCAGTATCAAAAGCACCGTACAGAATGGCTCCGAAGGAATTGGAGAAGTTGAAGATCCAATTACAAGAGTTGCTGGACCTAGGCTTCATCAGGCCTAGTGTGTCCCCATGGGGAGCGCCGGTGCTGTTTGTCAAGAAGAAAGATGGCACCTTGAGGTTGTGCATCGATTATCGAGAGCTGAACAAGCTAACGCTTAAGAACAAGTATCCATTACCCAGAATCGATGATTTATTCGACCAACTCAAGGACGCGAGTGTTTTCTCCAAAATCGATTTGAAGTCTGGGTATCATCAATTAAAGGTTAGACATGAAGATATACCCAAAACGGCATTCCGAACAAGATATGGTCACTACGAGTTCGTAGTTGTGCCGTTCGGACTAACAAACGCGCCAGCTGTATTCATGGATCTCATGAACAGAGTATTTCATCCTTATTTGGATAAGTTCGTCGTGGTGTTTATTGATGATATTCTCGTCTACTCCAGGAATGAAGAAGAACACAGGGAACATCTGAGAACTGCGTTGCAAATGCTAAGGGATGAATGCCTTTATGCCAAATTCAGCAAATGTGAGTTTTGGCTCAAAGAAGTTACATTTCTGGGACACATTGTGTCTTCAGAAGGTATCAAGGTGGACCCCACCAAAGTGGAAGCAGTACAAGGGTGGAGGTCGCCAACTACCCCAAACGAGATCAGAAGTTTCTTGGGATTGGCTGGCTATTATCGAAGATTTATTGAGGGATTTTCCAAGATAGCAAGGCCGATGACGCAGTTGCTCAGGAAAGGAATTAAGTACAATTGGACTAACGAGTGCGAAGAGAGTTTTCAACTGCTCAAAGAGAAGCTAACTACGGCGCCAGTGCTAACAATTCCGGAACCAGACAAGGAGTATGTGGTCTACACGGATGCATCAAAGAATGGACTAGGATGCGTTTTGATGCAGGAAGGCAAAGTGATTGCATATGCATCGCGGCAACTTAGGCCACACGAATTGAATTATCCGACCCATGATCTAGAGCTAGCGGCGGTAGTGCACGCACTAAAAATCTGGAGACATCATCTATATGGTGTCAGGTGTGAGATTTACACCGTTCACAAAAGTCTAAAATACTTTTTCGAGCAGAAGGATCTCAACATGAGACAGCGAAGGTGGCTCGAATTAGTGAAAGACTATGATTGTGGTATAAATTATCACCCAGGGAAGGCAAATGTAGTAGCCGACGCGTTGAGCCGCAAGGTCCCATCGAAACTGGGATACATCCTTACAAAGGAAAAAGAGCTCATACGAGATTTTAATAGGATGAGATTAGAGGTGATAAAACCACCTGCTACAATAGCGGGGGTGGTCGCGATTATACCAAATTTGAGGAAAATGGTGGTAGAAGCTCAGAGGAAAGATGAAAAGTTGGAGAATTTACGAGTAAAGATAAGAGAAGGAAATCTCAAGAACTATCACGAAGAAGTCGATAATGCTATTTTCTTTGAAAAGAGAATATGCATCCCTCATGATGAAGAACTCAAAAACAAGATCATGAGCGAAGCCCATGACACCCAGGAAGCACTAAGATGTATCAAGATCTAAAAGAGAATTTCTGGTGGGAAGGAATGAAACGAGATGTGGCTTTATTCGTTGAAAAGTGCCTAATCTGCCAACAAGTAAAGGCTTTACACCAACGACCTTACGGTGAGTTACAACCTTTGGAGATTCCAGAATGGAAGTGGGACGATATTGCAATGGACTTTGTTACAGGATTGCCAAAAACAAGACGGGGTAACACGGCGATATGGGTCATTATTGACAGACTCACGAAGAGTGCACACTTTCTGCCTATCCCTATCACGTATGGAACAGATAAGTTAGCCCAACTCTATATCAAGGAGATCGTGCGTTTACATGGGGTGCCGAAGACAATCACGTCCGACAGAGACTCTAAGTTTACCTCCAGATTCTGGATAAGCTTGCAAAAGGAATTGGGGACAAGGTTGAATTTCAGCACAGCTTTCCACCCGCAGACCGACGGTCAGTCCGAAAGGACAATTCAAACGCTAGAAGATATGTTAAGGACTGTCGTACTAGACAGAGGAGAAGATTGGGAGCGTGTGTTGCCACTAATCGAATTCGCTTACAACAACAGCTATCAAGCAACTATCGCCATGGCACCTTATGAGGCGTTATACGGGAAGAAATGTAGATCGCCGCTTTACTGGGATGAAGTGGGCGAGAGAAGAATCTTGGGGCCAGATACAGTAGGCGTGATGATCGAAATCGTCCGTCAGATTCGACAACGTATTAAAGAGGCCCGGGATAGACAAAAGTCTTATGCCGACAAACGTCGAACCGACTTACAGTTTGAGTGTGGGGATAAAGTCTTTTTGAAGGTTTCTCCCTCTAAAGGGATTACAAGATTTGGCGTAAAGGGTAAGCTTAGACCCCGTTTTATAGGACCCTATGAGATCCTAGGAAGGGTTGGCCCCGTAGCTTACAGGCTGGCGTTGCCGCCAAACCTTGGCAATGTGCATAATGTGTTTCATGTGTCGCAGTTGAGGAAATATGTTTATGATCCAAAGCACGTGATCCAAAGGAACGGCGTTATTCTTAGCCCAGATATGAGCTATGAAGAGAGACCCGAATCTATTCTAGATCGGAAACTTCAGGTACTAAGGAATAAGTCGATACCCTTAGTAAAAGTCCTTTGGAAGCACCATGATCAAGAAGAGGCGACATGGGAACTCGAGTCTAGCATGAAGGAGAAGTACCCAGAATTATTCCCTGAGGTACAAATTTCGGGACGAAATTTCTTTAAGGGGGATAGTATGTCATATCCCGGCTTTTAATCACTGATTAAAGGCTTAATTATTAATAAGAAGGGTTCGACATCCATTAATAATAAAACTGGTTTGATTTATCTGATGTATTTTAATCGTTATACATGTGTTTTGATGTGCTTAGTTCTTATTAATATTTGAATCCGTTTGAGATTTAAAAATATTTTTATCATTATAGTGCATAAAGTTTAATTAGTGGGTTGAGCGATTCCCCTGGCGGAGTGTGATTCCTCTGGCGGAGTGTGATTCCCCTGGCGGAGTGCGATTCCTCTGGCGGAGTGTGATTCCTCTGGCGGAGTGCGATTCCTCTGGCGGAGTGCGATTCCTCTGGCGGAGTGCGATCCCTCTGGCGGAGTGCGTTTCCTCTGCTCTGCCAAGTTTTGATTCCTCTGCTCTGGCGAGTTTTGATTCCTCTGCTCTGGCGAGTTTTGATTCCTCTGCTCTGCCGAGTTTGATTCCTCTGCTCTGGCGAGTTTTGATTCCTCTGCTCTACCGAGTTTGATTGCTCTGCTCTGGCGAGTTTTGATTCCTCTGCTCTGGCGAGTTTTTCATTTCTCTGCTCTGGTGCGGAACTGACGTGAGAGAGAGAGGAGTCAAAGCAAGTGGATAAACATAGTTAACGGATAAGATATTTTATGCAAATGGATAATTAAATATGTGTTATTTATCCAATACTTGATGGCTAAGTAAATGGGGTTATATAAATAACACCCTTCTCTTTCATTCCTCATAACAGACGTCCTTTTCCTCTCTCTTTCCTCTTTCTTCTCTCTCTTCTCTCTCGACTGTCTTCACCCAATACCATTGATGAGTTAGTAAAAAGCTTCACAAGCAACTTGTATGCCATAACCACCGATTAAATCAAGCTGAAAACACTTTTAGATCCATAGAACAAAAGCTGGGTTGAAGGTTCGAGCTAGGAATCAAGAAGGTGGAGTTATACTTTTCTCTACACAAATCATAAAAGTAAGCTTCTAAACACATGAATCTACTTATATCTAAGCTTTGTGAGCATGTAAATGGAGGATCAAAGCATGAAAATAACTCCTAATTCAAGCTGGTAAATTTCGAAAATTACTAGGGTTGGAAAGTTGAAGTTCGTGAAGAAAGTGAAAATTGAGTGGTTATATGAGTTCTTGAGCATGCTATGATGTTAAGTGATGGTTTAGATTGATGATTAGAAGTGATGAAATGAGTTTTGGTATGAGTTTGTTGTTGAGAATTATGATGTTATACTCAGGTTAGAAATGTTTCTGAAATATATGAGTTTTAAGTACAAATTGGAGAATTTCGTAGGCTTACTCACCTACTGTGATGGACGGTTTGTCGATGTCTAATAGCTTTGAAAATTTTATATCAAGTCCCTACATGAGTCTTGAGTACCCTGGTAAAATTTCAAGCCATTCCAACTTCGTTTGATATTTCTTTAAAATACAATACCTAAACTGCACATTACTACCGAGAATTTCAGAGAACAGGGGAAAGAGTCATTCATTTAAGTGGCTTCCTCTGTGATCTAGCTTTCCAAACTTTTATGGTATTAACCTTATTGTGTTAGCTAGATATCCACCAAAGTTGAGCCCAGTCTGACAACGTTTACTATTTTTCAAAAATCCAAGTTTGCGATTGCTCAAAACTGCCGAACATGGTAGATCGTGGTAAAAACGTCATATCTCTCAAACCACTTGGAGTTTCGACTCTACTTTTTTTGAAACTAGACACGCAGATCTTTCTTTTGGTATGAGTCTCGAGTCTAGGAGACTTCGGAGTCAGAACAGATTAAATTTTGAAGTTGAGCCAGTGTAAAATCAGAGCATGTTTTGATGATGTTTGATTGTGATTCTTATGTGCCTTATGTGTTAGTGTTGCCTATGTGTTTGAATGAGATTATACGAGGTATGATGGTTTTTGACTATCTCTAATGGAACGAATTATGGATGCTAGAACCCTAAAACACTAAAATGTACCCTAGACACGTAGAATTAGACTTTGTCTTGTGACAATTTTCTTCGCGAACTTACCGACTCTTCATCAATAAAGGTCCGGGCGACAGGAAGTGAAGTCGAAGAAGAAGCGACTCCACGCTAGCTTAAGAACGTTTGAGGTGGGCATTACTTTTACTATACGTATATAGAGATCCCCTGCGTGACGTAGGCCTCATATACGAATATATGTGCATGACAAGTTTTAACCGTTATTCAGCTTTTATGAAATGCTTATATGTTCAATGCCATTATGAAAATGAAAATGTTTATGAAAATGAAAATGTTTATGAAATGATTGACTGCCAAAAATGTTTATGTTTTACGTATGTATCCTATCTGTGTAGGTTCGCCAACTTTAGAGGAAATCCAATTGGGATCCTATGCTAGACAAAGGTCGCTAGCTAGGGTTAACGTGTACACTCATGGAGACCGCGAGTCGCTTGCGACCGGTCTTGGCGTCCGTGGTAAGGAGGCCTCCTTCCCGGCGCGTGACAGAAAAGAACAGATATGGATCATATGAAGGAAAATGATCGGCCGATCGACTTTATGAAAATGAAAGAAATGTTTTAGTAAGCGCAGGCTATTCAAGAAAACCCCTGTGTGTTACTATTGGCAGTTCAATTTATATATGTATGTATGTTACTATTATTATTATTTTTTTTTGTTTCGGCTTATGCCACTGGGTATTTTTATACTCAGCCCTGCATGTATTTCTAAATGTGCAGGTTGAGCAGGCGATGGAATGGATCGGTGTTGAGCGGATTCCCTTTTTATGGTCATGTAATGAAACCTTGAGTATGCATCTCCATATGCATAACTCACACGTTTTTCCGCTGCAAACACTCTGACTTATTTATCGGTTCTACTTGAACTTATTACTACTTCAGCTTGTTAAATTTCCATTTGAGGTCTAGTCGTTATGGCAAGCTCGTTTGTAAACTACCCAAGCCGTTATATATATATATATCACTAGTTTGTTGTTGTTAATATTGATTACTTAACAAACCCCCTTTAGATTCTATTTTACATTGTTCACCCCAAGTCATAACCTCGGTTAACCCGTCATTGGGATAGTGGGCTGTGACAGGTCAGTCACATCAAAATGGGCTCCCGGTCCCCATTGTTCTCCTGCTGGTTCTGCCGCGGGCTCCTCCTGCTCCTCTTCCTCCTCATGCACCTGCTCCTGCTGAAGGACCTGCTCATCAACCCGCTGTCCTGCAATAACCCTCAAATGGGCGTCAGTGTTCATTAGCCAATTTTGCGTCTCAAAGCGTCCGTCCACTCGGGTGAGAGGCGGGTTCGGCAGGGGGAAGTGGTCTCCATCACTTTGCACCAGCTTGAACGGGGGCTGGGCGCTCGTCAAGAATCGCATGTGGACCAATCGGCGACCGTTGAGTAGCGTATCACCTGCCAACGCATCCCATTGAGCAACGGCGGGACAAATACGTCGGGCAAGGGGTGTAAGCATCCCTCCAATTGTAATCACCCCTCTGGTCGCGCTGGATGCCTTGAACAACTGCTTGAGGAGGATTTGAGTCAAATCCATTGGGGTGCGTGTGAGCATCCCCCAAATCATGAACAGCTCCTGCTACGTCACATGAGTGTTGTCATTCCGTGCAAGCACCGTATAAGCCAAGATGCGGTGTGCCATCATTAGGACATGATTTCTGATATCCGCCGCATTCGATGTCCCCAACTCGAATGCACCAGCGCTCGGCAGGGCTATTTCTCTCCAAAATGCTCCAGCATTGAACTCGGTACCAATTGTGTGCACGGTGTAGCCCCCTACCCTGCAGTTGAGTGCATTGGTGATCTCGTTCACCGAAGTATCCACCTCCCAAATATTATTGAGCTGGAAAGAGATGGTTCTCGGTCTGGTTTTCTTGAAGACCGACTGATCCAACGAGCTCAGAATCTCCAGTGTTGCTCGTTCATAGGTGGGCCATCCACCATTGAAGATGTAGACCTACCCCACATGGTAGAACAGGTCTCTCACGTCGTCATAAATTCCCATCTCCCGGAGAAGGTCGTGATCGGCATACCGTGTGATTTCGATCCCCTTCTTGGCAAGCTTCTTAAACCGGACCCTATCATCGTCGGATATCAGGACTACCCCATGAAACTCGGGGTCCTCCCGTGTATATTCGCCCGGTTGGCGTGAGCTTGAGGCACCGGCGGTTCTACGCTTCTTTGGAGCCATGGTACCTGGATTAAGTGCTAGTTAGAAACCATTTAAACATGTACAAGATTGTAAAACAAGCTAACTAGCACCCCTTTTTCATCTCTCTTGACAAAACCAACTTCCTGCGTCTATCATAATCCCCCACATCATGCTAAGTCTTTCAAAAGAAAAAAAGCCTCATGAATTTTATCAATGCTACAATCAACATCACATATAATCATCAAATAGAGACCAAACAAAAACAAAGCAAAGATAATATCCCCTTGAGACTTAACAATTCTAGAACTAGCATGCTCTTGTGGATTCCACCACTCATCAACACCAACAAGTATCTATCAATAAACTCAAACACCAACACAAAGCATAAGATTCAAACTCCTTAAACAACTAAGCTCATAAAAAAAATTCTAGCATAAACCCTAGCTCTACTAACTCATCACAAATTCCACAATCAAACCAAAGAATCGTAGTAGTAGCATAGGAATAACACTAGATTAAGAGTTAGAAGCACATACCTTGAGGATTTAGGAGTAGAAAACGAAAATTCTAGTGTTCTTGAGCAAAAACCCCAAATTCGTGAATCTCCCGATGTGGTGGATGAAAACCCGAAGTAATCGGATGGAATGGAAGCTAATGATGTGGGTAGTGGATGTATGAAAGGAATTGTGAAGATTCAAAGTCGTTTGGGAGTAATTGAATGAAGAATTTTCGAAAAATTGACTACTATGTGTGCTGAGTGTGTGTTTTAGGTGAGAAGTGGGAGAAAGGGTGAAAAATCGTGACTTAAAAGATACCTGGGCAGTTCGGCGACCAACTCGGCGATCGCCGAGTTGGTCGCCGTTTTTCGGCAAATTAACACATGAATTCGGCGACCGCCGTTTTTCAGCCTCAAGTGTAAAAATCCATCCAGGGAATTCGGCGACCTGGCCGGCGATCGCCGTCTTGGTCACCGAATTCAGAGCTGGGTCGCCGAATCCGGAGTTTGGTCGCCGTTTTTGATTTTCGACCCTTTTTTTTGTTTTTTTTTTTACTACAAAAACGAAACACACTAGCACAAACATGAAAAACGAACATAAACTAACAAGATAAAAACTAACAAAAACGAGAGGAAAAACAACGACAAACGAAAAGCAATAAAAACAAGCAAGAACTAACAAAGCAATAAAAATTGGGTTACCTCCCAACAAGTGCTAAAATTAACGTCTATAGCTTGACGATACCTCCAATCATGGATCAATGAAATTGACCACTTCCACGTCGTGGTCCAACTCTGCTTTGAAGTACGGTTTGAGGCGATGTCCATTAACAGTGAAAGTGGACCCATTCGATGCAAGCAACTCATAAGTCCCATTCCAATTGCTCTTGTGAACCACATATGGACCTCTCCATCTAGACTGCAGCTTGCCAGGAAAAAGTCGAAGCTTAGAATCATACAAGAGTACCTCATGTCCCGGCTTGAATTCCTTTGTGCGAATGCTCAAATCATGAAACTTCTTCGCCCTTTCTTTGTAAATACGGGAACTCTCATACGCTTCATTCATCCACTCATCCAACTCTGTCAACATATCTCGCCTTGTATAACCGGCCTCCTTGAACTCCAAATTGATTCTCCTCGTCACCCAATATGCCTTGTGCTCTATCTCAACAGGTAAATGACAGGATTTGCCAAAAATAAGTTGATAGGGAGACATACCAATTGGAGTCTTGTAGGCGGTGCGATACGCCCAAAGAGCATCATCCAAGTGCTTGGCCCAATCTTTCTTGTTGGCGACGCTTTTCTCCAAAATCTGCTTGATTTCTCGATTTGCCAACTCTGCTTGCCCATTAGCTTGAGGATGATATGGAGTCGTCACCTTGTGCTTTACTCCATACTTCGCCAAAACGCTTGCTAGCAGCTTGTTGTTGAACTGCGAACCCCCATCACTAAGCAACGCTCTCGGTGCTCCGAATCGAGTCAAAATATTCTTTTGCAAGAATTTAATGACTACCTTTGAATCATTGGTGACAGTCGGGATCGCCTCCACCCATCTAGACACATACTCAACCGCAAGCAATATATAGGAAAAACCACATGAAGGAGGGAAAGGACCCATGAAGTCAATTCCCCAAACATCAAATAGCTCTACCTCAACAATGATGTTCTGTGGCATCTCATCCCGCTTGGTAATGTTGCCCATGCGTTGGCATCATCACAAGACTTCACGAAGGCATGGCAATCTGCAAAAATTGAAGGCCAATAGAATCCACTATGATTTACCTTCATGGCAGTGCGATTGGCAGCAAAGTGACCTCCACTAGGTGAGCTATGGCACTCCTCAATGATCTTCGGCCATTCATGCTCCCTAATACATCGCCGAATAAAGCCATCGGCGCACCTCCGGTATAGGTAAGGATCCTCCCAATAATAGAACTTGACATCATGGAGGAACTTCTTCTTTTGATAGTGCGACAACCCCTCAGGAAGAGCTCCAATAACCAAGTAGTTGCTATAGTCGGCATACCAAGGATCCTTAAATAGCACCGCCCAAATCTGCTCATCGGGGAAAGACTCATTAATGGCCATCTTCGGATCATCCCCCTCGATCGGATTCTCCAATCAAGATAAGTGGTCATGTCGCAGCCCGATTCCCGACACTAGTGATAGTGGGGTACGAGTATCGATACGACTATTTTTAAAAGAATAAAGATAAGAAGAATAGGTCGAACATCAAGCGGAAGCTCGCATCATAGAATGCTAAGGAAAATCATCATAAATGAACCCAAAGGTAAAATCGTCAACGTCGTTATAACTTTTTAATTATCATGAATTTCACGAACAAAAACAAAACAGGTATAGCTTATTTTTCATAAGGAAACATAATATGCAGAGTATCGCAGCAAAAGGCGAACCGATTATATATATGAAGACACATAACCGTGAGTATATTACTTGATTCATATTCAAAGTAATTTCACATCGAGACTTTATCGATAAAAAGGAAATACGATAAAGTAAATACATCATCTAACGATCCCCCACCAGCACCAGACCAATCTCACTCCTCGCTTAGCCTGCACATTTAGAAATACATGCAGGGCGTGAGTACATAATACTCAGTGGGCAAACGCCGAAAAACAAGAAAGGCGCTCTTAGAGCTATAAGTTTGAAGCTTGCCACATCTCAGCAATACACAGAAATAAGTTAGTATTAAATGAATCTGTGCATGCAGTTTTCATAATCATGACATCATAAGTAAACGACTGCAGTCAAAGATCTCAACATGTATGTACCACATCTACAACTTATCATCATCAAAGGTACTGAGAAGTAGGCCTCCCTCTCAAGTACCGTGACCGGCCGATTCGCTCAACGGCTCACAGTCACCTCAGTGTACACTAGCCCTGGCAGGATAGCTATCAACTGCCCAGGACCCGAATTCGTCTCATCTCATCAGTAGAGGGTAACATACAAGCTCAACATCAAAAATTGGCTAGTCAAACATTTCTCAACATCATTTATCTCAAATAATTTGATAAGCTCATAAATATCATCATTAATCATCAAATCATTTTAGAAAGCTCGGATAATATATGTATACTCAAAATATTGCCCACCTGAAGACCTTACTCAAAACTCCCGTCAAAGCGGAGTTACTTACTTCCTTGCTCTGCTCGTGTCTTCAGGGATCATCGTCATCATCGAAGGTTCATGTCATAAAATGAATCTCAATTAGAACTCATTGGCAAAATCTCATGCCTTAACTCATGCTCTATCTTATATTCTATCTCTTAATCGACTCTACATAAACTTCTTCACTCATTTCAAATCCTTAAGTCCAAGGATAGGTTTCAAGAAAATCATGGTTCTAAGTCTCGATTTATCTCTCATATAAGACTCGTCTAATCTCATTAAAACACTTAGGCAACATAAACACATAAGGCACACATAAGAAAATACAATCAAACATCAACAAATCATGTTCTGTTTTCCCACTGACTCAACTTCAAAATTTAACACGTTCTGACTCCGACATCTCCTGGACTCCAGACTCATACCAAAAGAAAGGTATTTGAGTCTAGTTTCATTTAAAAAAAGTAGAGTTAGAAACTCCAAGTGGTTTGGGAGATATGGCGTATTTACCACGGTCTACCATATTCGGCAGTTTTGAGCAATCGGAAACATTGATTTTTGAAAAATAGTAAACGTTGTCAAACTGAGCTCCACTTTGGTGGATATCTAGGGTATACAGTAAGGTTGATACCATAAAAATTTGGAAAGCTAGATCACACAGGAAGCTACTGAAATGAATGACTTTGTCCCCTGTTCTCTGAAATTCCCGGTAGAAATGTGCAGATTTGGTTTTGCATTTTGTAAAAATAGTAAATCAAGTCCAAATGACTTGAAATTTTACCGGTATACTCAAGACTCATGTAGGGACATGCTGTAAAATTTCAAAGCCATTAACCATCGAAAACCCGTCGATCACAGTAGGTCAGTAGCCTACGAAAAATCACCAAAACTCATCTCAAACTCTTAAATGCTCAATTCAACATTTCTTCAAAGAAAACCAATCAAAGTTCATTTTAAACACATATAACACTCAAAAACATTCAAAAACATTTAAAATACTCATCATACTCAAATTAACTCTCCTCTTTTACATCTTAACTCAAATCTCAAGGAAAACGTTTCTACAAACGTATCAAGTCAATCCTCTTCTCAATTTCATGCTTAAAAACACTCAATCATTCAAAATGACCTCATACTTCATATAACTCATTTTATACACATAAATCCCCTATAATCATACCAATCAAACTTTAATAAAAACTCATATATTCACATAAACTCTCAACAAAAACATGACAACTTCACAAAATGGTCATAAAGCAAATTAGACCCCATTTTATCAATCAATGGCTTCTCAAATTATGAGAACTCAAAAACTCTCATAAACTAACTCAAGTCAAAATTTTACTTAGTCAATAGAAGACTTAATCAAACATATTAAAACACTATTATCATGCTCAAAAACATATATCTTAAGCTAAATCACTTAATAGACACATAGACATGAAAGTTCTAATTTTTATTAAACTAAACTCTTTGAAATTTTATAAACACACATGGATCTTTAATCTCATCATATATCTATCAATTTTAATCATATAAACTCACATATATTCCATCAATTTACAAATTAGAGCATAGATACACATAGCCCTAATTTTAGTAAACTAACTCATATCAAAATCATCAATTGACATCATATACTCAATTTAATCCATCAATCATCATCATATACATCTCATAGACTCATATACATCATCAATTCATCATTTAAAGCATCCACTCAAAAATTCCCAATTTTGGGTAAACTAAACTCATTCAAAATTTGAATCTCAAAGCATAGCTTTTCAAAACACACATCAATCATCACCAAACATATCATAGATCACTTTTCTCACTCCAATTCAAGGAAAGAAAAAAAATTATTTTTGAAGGGTATGAGACCCATATTTTCGAAAATTGTGAAGAATAAGAGAGGGGGTGATTTCTTGCTTCAATCCTTCAAATATACCCATATATATCATCATACAAGTCTAATCTATGAATATGGAGATTACTTACCCAAGTTTACACCAAATATCAAATTTTCTCTCACTAACTTCAAGATTGAATCTCCATGGATCTTCTTGAATCTAAGGAGATGGAAGGTGTTTAAGGTGGATTTAGAGGGTGATTTGAGTTTTGGTATGAATTTGTGAAGCTCCGAAGGTGCATCAATGGAGGAAAATGGTGGAAAGTAGAGAGATGAAGGGGAGAGAGGTGGTGGTCGAAAGTTAGGGGAGAAGGAGAGAGAGGAATTTGCAAGATATGAAATGATCTTGGTAATCTTATAAAAGATTTGTGAATCTTTAAAGAGGATTTGAGAATCTTATGAAATATTTGGCAATTAATGCCTTGATCTCTCTCTCTATCTCTAACTCTCTACTCTCTAAATCTCTACTCTCTCAATCTCTACACTTAGTAAATTTTAGTAATTAGTCTCATACTTGGGAAATTAAAAATAAATCATGTGAGAAGGGTGATTAAATAATAATCACAAAAACTATGGAAATATTACTCATTAATAAAGTACCATAGTATAATTATTCATGTGACCAAAATAAAATAATTATAGCACTAATATTAGTGCACTCACTCAATTATAATATTCCTCATCATAGGAAAAATAATTTAAAAATATTATGCTTGGAAAAATTTTCCATAAACCGGCACCATTCGATTTCCCGGTAAAAATAAACTGCACTTGCTTTGCAAACTTAATAAAAATTCCAAGTGCTAAAGTCTCAAATAAAAATCATAATAACTTGGTTAAAATGACTCACGTAACAAAATCACATAATCAATCAGTCACGTAAATTCACATATCATCACATCAAAGTAGTCGGCAAACACAAACAGACTAAACGTCTCTCAGACCGACTCTATTTATCAAGGTTTCTCACTCTTTCTTCCTCGACTCTATTTCCAACTCATTATTCCCATTTTCTTAATAGGACAGTCAATCTCTGATAACTCGGTATCCGGTACTCTATTCCCGGTAGTTGGAAATAAAATAAAATCTCAGCTCAATTCAATCAGCATCTCTATTTAAAAGACAATCTGTCTTATCTGCTCATAAAAAAAAGTAGTCTCGTAATTCGACATCTCAGTACTCTCAATAGTGTTAAGACACTATCTCACAACATAGGAAAAGTACGGGGTGTTACATCCTACCCCCCTTAAAAAAAATTTCGTCCCGAAATTTGAGTTATTCTTCTTCGGGAAAAAGCTCTGGGTACTTCTCTTTCATCTTCTCTTCAAGTTCCTATGTTGATTCTTCTTGACCGTGAGGTCTCCTTTGGATTTTTACTAAGGAATCGTCTTGTTCCTCAATTGTTGGATCTTCTGGTCCAGCATAGCATCAGGTCTCTCTTCATAGCTCGAATCTGGTTCTAGGGACACTTCTTCTCGATGGATGATGTGTTTTGAATCAAACACGTACTTTCTCAACTGAGAAACATGGAAAACGTCATGGACGTTCGCGAAGCTCAGAGGCAACGCTAGTTTATAGGCTACATGGCCTATTTACTCTAATACATATCATAAGGTCCTATATATATCTCGGTTTGAGTTTTTCGTTAACTCGAAAATGACATGCTCCCCGAGATAGGGAAAAACTCACACAAACATCATTTCTAACGTCGAAAGAATCTATCAGTGATTACTCAACTGTTTGATTTTCTTCTCTCGATTTTGCTAATCGATGCCACAATTCATGGCTATGCGGTTCCACTTCTATTGTGAAAGTCTCTAATAGGTATAATTGTATAAGGTTGCCAAAGTGGCACCTTCACGTGTTAACACGTTAAACATCCTTCTACGAATGATGCCATCTCTCGCTTCTTATTCTCCTATCAAAGCGTCGTTTCAGTCTTGGCACGTATTCATACTTTCCGCCTGTGCGGTGTAAAAGGTATCATGAGCTTTGCTCGAAATTTCATTTTTCAGCTCTTCTTTATCAGGCACACACAGTCGCTCTCTTAAAACTAAAATGGCATTATCTGCCGCCTCTTGATAATTCTCTATTTTCTCGATTCGAATCTTCATTCGCAATCTTTCCATCTTCTCATCCTCTCTCTGAGCTGTGACTATTCTTGATCGTAAGTCAGGTGTCATGCTCCGTGCAGAAATTATTATTTCTGTCGTTGGTGGTGGTATCTCTACCTCCTAATTCATCTTCTCGAATTCCTTGATTGGGTTCACTTCTCGTGTAAGGAGAAATCCTAACTCTCCCTGATTCTTTCTGCTCAATGCGTCGGTTACAACGTTAGCTTTTCCAGGGTGATAATTTGCTCCTCGATCGTAATCCTGCACTAACTTTCATCATCTTCTTTATCGCATGTTCAGATCTTTTTGCTCAAGAATTATTTGAGACTTTTATGATCGGTGTATATCTCACACAGTGCTATGTAGAGACGGTGTCTCCAGATCTTCAAAGCAAGCACTACGGCTGCTAATTCTAAATCATGCGTTAGATAACTCATCTCGTGTGGTCTCTGTTGTCGCGAAGCATACGCTATAACTTTTCCCTCTCGCATCAGTATAACTGCATACTCTCTGTCCGTTTTCGGAACAGCTAACACTGGGGCATTAGTAAGCCTCTTCTTCAGCTTTGAAAACTTCGCTCGCATTCGTCCCTCTAAACGAACTTGACTTCTTTCTTTAGCAGGTGCGTCAATGGCTTAGCGATTTTTGAAAAGCCCTCAATAAAACGTCGATAGTATCCTGCTAATCCCAGAAAACTATGAATCTCGTGCAGTGTGGTTGGCGATCCCCACTCATGTATCGCTTGGACTTTCGCTGGGTCCACTTCAATTCCTCTCGCAGAAACAATATGGGCGAGAAAATTGATTTCTTTAAGCCAAAACTCGCATTTGCTAAACTTCGCATACAGCTTTTCCACTCGTAATCTTTCCAACACGATCCTCAAATGCTCTTCGTGTTCTCGTTTACTCTTCGAGTAAATCAGGATATCGTCTATGAAGACTAACATGAACTTATCTAAGTATTCGTGAAAAACGTGATTCATGAGGTCCATGAATATTGCCGGGGGTATTCGTCAAACCGGAAGACATATCTTCCAAATATCATTGAGTTATAGTAATGCCATAATGCATACGCGATGCCGTCTTTGGAAATATCTTCCGATCATATCTTCAGCTGATGGTATCCCGTTCTCATGTCAAACTTTGAGAAGGTGCTCGCTCCTTGTAGTTGATCGAATAGATCATCGATCCGGGGTAACGGATATTTATCCTTTAACGTCACTTTGTTCATCTCTCGATAATCGATACACAACCTCAAACTTCCATCCTTCTTTTTAACAAAAAGAACTGGTGCTCCCCACGGGGAAACACTAGGTCGAATGAAACCCATATCTAGAAGTTCTTGGAGTTGCAGCTTTAACTCTTGCAACTCTGTAGTGGTCATCCTGTACGACGCTTTCGACGTCGGTGCTGCGCTAGGCTCTAACTCGATCGTAAACTCAAGTTGTCGATCTGGGGGTAGTCTCGATAAAGTTTCAGGAAAAACGTCTTTATACTCTCACACGATTGGTACGTCATCAATGTTTACCTTGGATTCGTCTCTCTGGTTCAGATATACAACGTACGCGGTTGTATCTTTTCTTCGCAAGAGATTTCTTGCTTGCAGTGCCGAGATGATCGGCGTCTTCTTCTATTTTCTCTCAATACTAATGAAGGAAGTAGGTTCTTAGCCAGATGGCTGTGAAGATATCCGTCTCTCCTTACATTGTATTTTCGCATGGTTTTTCTCTAACCAATCCATTTCCCAAATTTATATATAAGTGCCATATAGGCATCAATCTCAGGTTTCTAACCTCGAGCTTAATCGATCTTAACTCGAATTCTAAGCTAGGGCACACGGATGAAACCGTAGTAATTCTGCCTATGAGTGTGGCTACTCTTTAGAGGTTGTGGAGCAAGCTCTACGTTCTGTGTCGAACAAAAATACTATGGGCACATCATTCAACTTGCCTATATTTGACAAATTTCCTCTATTCTTGGCTGGTGCTTTCTACTTAAGCGCAAACAGTCTCTGGTGATGCGGTTGATTTGCCTGCGGGGCTGGTAGTTGCCTTCCTGACTGACGTGGTCGATAGGCTGGCTGTTGTCGCTGTGGTGGAGGTAGCGATAGGATTCCCTTCATTGCTTCGAGTTGCGGTCGAAACTGACTCGATCGTCTTTCGCTTCCACTTTGCTGACGATT